>NW_019174393.1:10924312-10934312 GCF_002260705.1 Seriola dumerili
AAAAAAAAAAAAAAAAAAAACATTCTCTGCGTTAATCAAATGACAAGCTCATCGCTGATCATCCCACTAATGCTTACAAAAGGAATCGTGGAGCTGTAGCTGTAAATAGATCACCTTGGTTATTGTGCAGGGTGGGAGACACTGAGACAAGATATTTCTAATGTCACTGTGATAACATTGCTATTGTATCACAGGAACAGAGGGACTTTTCTCAGGAAACCGAGAAAGGAAAGGGAACATTAAAAAAGGTACATATGCGTGTGGTTTGTAGTTTTGTGAGCAAATGCAACAACTGCTACAAAACCTCCGAGAACATAACATGTCATAACATTATTACACAGCAAAACACGGCGCGTACTGTACCTAACAAACTGGAAAAGGGCACCGATCTTTTCGCATGCCCTCCTGAATTGGTGATCACACGCCCATGTGCTCATTTGCATCCCAAATCCAAATTAATTCACTTTGCTAAATCTAGTGCTGCGCCATGTCTTGCATGCTGATGAGCGGCTGGTTGAGTTTTCCCTCCAGTCCTCTGTGCAGCCACAAAGGCTAAAGGCGGCTAACGAACGACGTGCAGGGGCCACGGTATAAAACGGCGAAAACACTGACGCTCAGCGAGGCGTTCTTTATCAGCAGGCAGACACACTTCTGGTTAAAACATGTGCTGCGGGAGAGACATTTTTTACCATCTTTGTGGAGGCAGACGGGACAATAAAGTTGTAGGGACAGATATACAAATGGGGCCTTTTGTGTGGGTAAATAAAGAGTGCTCCCTCCATGACAGGCCAATTCTCGCTTTCCTGCCTGCTTTAGTTCCACATGAACACACCCTTAACCTCTCTCTTAGACACAGCTCATGTGTTTGTGTGTATGTGTGTGTGTGTGTGTGTGTGTACATGTGAGCTCCAGTGTGCATGCATCTTTGGCCGACCCCGTTCACATGGCTGAGAGCTGGTTAACAGGCAAACAGCCATCTTTCTTCCTAATTAACCAATGATATGCGAGGGAGAGGTGGTTTCGGGAGTAGGAGGAGGGGTGTCTCTCTTAACAAAAGGTGCTGATGATGGAGTGGCTGCTGTATAATTAGTGCGTCAGAGCCCTCTCCTCTCCACGCCAAGCCTCCGCTATTAATTGCACCAAATTAGAAAACGATATCTGAGGCAGAATAATTCTTTCAGCTGTCATTTCCAAACAGAAAAGGTGGAATGGTGGAAAAAATAAATAAGAGACAGAATGGGCTCTGTTCAAGAGAAAGGTTAGGAAGAATGGAAGAGGAGCTCTAATCGCTCGCTGCTGAGGAAATATATGCTTTCTTGAGGTTTCCTTTTTGACATCAGTGAGAGGAATGTGTAGTCTTTACTGTACATGGAGAGAAAGGGTGTAGCAGGTGGAGGTTGCGTAAGGAGATGAGGGTTCATCAAAGTTACCTTCCAAGTTGCAGCATTGCGTCTGAAGTAGGCGAATGTGCGTGTGAACCAGCTGTAGATTTCATTAAGCGTTAACTGCATGTCGGCAGAGTCCATGATAGCCTGAAATGAGATGACATCAAATAATGGTTTACTAACGAGACCACGTAACTGACACACACACACACACACACACACACACACACACACACACACACACACACACACACACACACACACACACACATATGGATTGAGAGAGGGGAGAGAGAGCTGCCATGATTCATGCAGCAATTAATTTTAATCTAATCAGGCAAAGTTAATTTATTTCCCACTCACCTGTCTTATGAGGGTTGCATAAGTAAATGGCGGTCTGACATCTGCGTTCTTATAAAACTCGTAGTTTGGGGCAATCTCTGGAAAAATAAATACTGTGTCACCACCTGAAATAATTGGTAAATTTTATTCCTTTAGGTATTGAATTTACTCAAGGTTTCATCAAATTAACAGGGGGGGAGACAAATGGGAGGTGGGGGCGGAACGGTGGGACGATAGGGTAGAGCAATGAATAGAGTCTCTAACAACCACAACGTACGCTCCAGCGCCGCTCGCTATAACCTGCGTATACTACGCCACCTCTCACTCGTTCACTACATACCATCAGAACGAGTCAACTATACACCATCGCCTACAATCAATAATCCCTATACCTTCACCTAATAATAAGTATCTCCCACTATAAATATCGACACAGCACTCCTTCATTAGAGTTATAATCCTCTCTCGGACTCGATCGTGTAACGCGTGCCATAATCGTAAAAAAACATCCATCAAAAGATGAGATCGCGCTCAATAAGCTCTCAGCATTATAGGGTGAGTTGCCATGAATATATGTGTCTTCCACACTAAACACAGAGAGAGTAAATATAAACATCCAAAGACAGACCGTGTGCGTGTAATAAAAGCGCTAAATAATCACTAGGAATGTCTTACATGTAATAAATATTGTATTTTTTTCTCCATTATTTGACTTTAATTAACATCATGTAAAATATTTTATGCGAGCGAAAGGAAGGAATTCTTGTCTATTTTACCATCACTTACGCACCGTGATTAAACACAGGCTTGCTTTTAGAAACCCACCAGACATTTTCACCACTTGCTAAGACCAAACACGTCTTCTGTCGGTGTTCCCCTTGTAGTTTCCACTCCTCTCACCGAGTTGCATGTGTGTCTCCGTCGGACCTGCACATACTCGTCTGTGTGTGTGTTATAAACGTACAAAACCATTATGGGTTGAGACTAATAATAGTGCACGTGCTCAGGGTTGAGGTATCACATGGCCATTGAATTTCAACATTATTTTTTCATTGAATTTAAACAAAGAATTTGGTTTAAATGAAAGAAAAAAAGTCTGAAGTTCACTTTAATCTTAGTCAAATCACTGGCATAACTCAGAAGAGAAGCAAAATGTAATTAACATTAACATTTTAATACACCAACCTCTAAATGATAATACAGTGTGTGTATAAGTGTATCATGTCGTGTGCGTGGGTGTGCGTCTGAGAAATCTGTGTGTGTGCTGTGTGTGTGTGTGTGTGTTGTGTGATTGTGTGTGTAAGGTCAGGCTCAATTTCACATTTCAATTAAGCAATTTAGCTTTCCTCACAATCCAAATAATGAAAACCCTTGATGTTTATCTTTTTTACATATTCACCTGATTTCAGCTTTTGCCGGAAAGTGAATTATCTGCGCACTGAACTGAACACACCTGTTGTATCTGGTTTTTATGTGCCAGGCTGAGTAGTTGGTCCTACCTGACGGACAGAGGCATGAGTATTTGTCGATAGTTGGCGTCTGCGCATGAGCTCCCATGCTGGGGACGTTTGCCTCCTCCCAGTACTGATGCGACCTTGGCATGGCGGCCGAATGGGCGTTGATCGGTGCTGTGGGCGTGCTGGTGTCTGAGGTAAGTTGGGGGTGATGCTCGAGGGCAAATTCTTGGGACATGCGGTTACGCTGCGACCACGCTAGGGGGGTTGAGTGGGGGTGGAGAAGAAGAGTGTGGGCTGAAGAGTGGGAGGAAGACACAAGTAGCAGTGGAGAGGGGATCGGGAGGGTGAGGGAGGGAGGGAGAGAGAGAGAGAGAGAGAGAGAGAGAGGAAGGCATTATTTTGTGGTTTCTCTGACAGAGCCGAGTGTCTGCTCTCCTCTTCTCTAACACAGCTGTGTTTCCACTAACAAGGCTCGTGGAGAGGAGCCAGCCCATCTCCACTAATTACAACCACCAAATTGTATCATAAGAATTCTAATTAGAGCATGCTGTTCAAGATTATCCAACGATCAGCCTCCGTGTTATCCCGGCCCCATCTCTCTTTATCTCTCTATTTATCACTCCCTCCCTCCTTCTCTATCTCCCCCACTACAACCACACATAATTCTGTCAAAACTGAAGCAGTGAGTCGGTGTGCTGCTGGTGTGAATCGGTCGACGTGGGTTACATGACCCTGGTTCAGAACCACAGCCCAGCTTGTTCCTCTTTGAAAGGGTGAACCTAAGTTGCTATAGTGACTGTGGGGTTACTATAGTGACCCTGTTGAAATAGATATTGGCAGCAGCTCCAAGTCATCTCAGGCAAATATCCTGCTATTGCAAGTGGACAGAGCAAGAGTATAGCAGCTGCTTTACTGTAAGTTAACACAACTCCACCTTAACACTGAAGTAACCCTGTAGTTACTATAGAAACCCATTTCATACCAAAGCTCAGCAGTTTTGTCATAGCCATGTTTTACAGACGTTCACTCATTCACACTAACAGCAAAATTCCTGGGTCACTACTTGTGCGTGAAAGTGGTTTTAGAGAGTAGTAGACACCTGGTTCGGAGCTATGCAGAGATAATTATCAATGCAAACTAATTTTTTTAACTCTAAAAGCCTCACTTTATAGGTAGAGTTTGTAGTAATGACTTTGTGGATGACACTTCATCAAATCCACAACACATTATTGCCCCTTATCCAGTGAAAGTTCCAGTGCAAGATAGAGGGTGAAAAGACACTTCAAGTTGAAAAAAAAAAAAAAAAAAAAATCTGCACAGACATTTATGGTGACTCCACACACACCCTCACTCTGTCTTCATCTCCTCCGCTCCTTCAACATTAGGGACCAGAGAGTGTTAGTTACCTCTGGCACGAAAGCCAACTGTGCCCGCTAATCGTCCGGCTTTTCCACCACTTTTGCGCTTGCTTCCCAAATCTCATGTGAGAGGCTCTAACCGACTGGAAAATTCTTAACTGACCTTTTAGTCTCTGCGCTAATTTAGTTGGAATGGTAATGACATCGTTACATATTCAAACGAAATTGCCTTAATTGTGAGTCTACAAGTGGAATGCATCCGTTGCGAGAGTTTGAATTAAAACCGACTTGAAAGATGGAAGGGAATGTGGGGCCGAAGGCAGCGAGAGATGGAGGAGCGAGGGTGAGGAGGAGGTATCAGTGGTCATTTGTGGCATGTGTTGATAAATAGGATAAAATGTCAAGTTTGAGAGACTCCGGTGGATGCAGCGGTTCTCAGATGATAATTATATGCCCACTTAGCTATAATGAGCTGCTACAGTTATAGGCTGGGACGAGTGCTGGTTGTATAGACAGTCCTCTGCAGTACAGAGATTGAGGAAGAGAGTTGAGGGGGTTTATGGAAAGTACATAACCTACATATACATGTGTATCAATCATATCTACCCAAAACAGTAATTTTAATAAAACCATGTACATGTGCTGTAATGTTTTTAGCATTCATTTTCCAAATACAAACTACTAATTAAAGTGAAGCAAAGTCTTCCCTGTCGTGTAAAGTCACTTCCTGTTAACTAATGCCTTCTCTTCTCTTTTGAGAGAAACCACATAAAATACTCCACTAAAATACAAACATCAGATCATTTTCTGCACCACTTGTGCAGATATGGGCCAATCTCCATGTAATGGATCCTGCCACATTTACACAAACCAGACACTGAACTGTGCAAGACCAGCTCACATACTGTAAGGCAGAGAACACCTCAAAATATGATAATTCAATTCAGAATAAATGCCTTCTTGTGTGTATGGGCGTGTATATTTATAATGTTAAAAGATCATTTCCCGTCCTTTTCGCTGCCTCTTCACCTACAAGACACAGCAACAAGCGTAACATGTTTGCAGGCATGCAATCCCATTTTGGCAAAATAGAATTGATGACGGATGGAGGAGAGAGAGGGAAGTGAGCACTTTGCCACCTCTCGCTCATCTGAATACACACTGAAGGTCGGGGAGAGAGAGACAGAGAGCGACAGAGAGGGAGGGAGAGATCTTATTATTCAGAACTTGCAGCTTTGCTAACTTTGATTCTCATCCATCCATAGCATGGCCAAAAGGTAGCATTTAATGAAGTGCGATTCAGAGAATAAATGGTGTTATATTGGAGACAGTGCTTTGTATTCGCCTGGTATTGGTTGGGCTTCACCAATGAACAAAACTAGACTTATTTTCAGCCCTGATAGGCTAACACAGACTATTCATAATCGTCATATGGCCGGGCTGTGTCTATCCTGCACCTGTGATTCTACTGGGTGTAAATGCATGCTACCATTTGAAATCCACTAACTGTCTCCCTTTTGTTATGTCTGTTCTCTTTGGCAGAGGATACACAAGCATGCACGCTCTCCCCTGCACTAAATCTTCATCCTACCTCCCCTGAAAAACCGGGGGAGCCTTAAAACTGAAGACTTAACTGTTCATTTAAGAATTCTGTCTGAATTGCCCCCACCATCAAATGCAATTAGCTGCTCTTTCATGTGTGCTTTATGTAATGCAATACTTCATTAGCATCATTCATTCATATTCAGGCATGGATTATAGGCTGCAAATTCTTTATTGGACGAGATGGAACCAAGCTGCTGGAGTTTTGAAGATTAAAAAAAAAAAAAAGCTACAGAGAGAGAGAGAGAGGAGGAGAGAGAGATTGAATAATAAAAAGGGAGTTTGATTCCTGATGGAATTATGGGATAATTATGCTATCTTGTGATTATCTACATTCTATGATGAGAGGTGATGAGGAAAATTATTCTATTGAAAGTAGGCACTTACTAAGCAGCAGAAACACGCTAACAATGTTTTGCTCTCAAACATTTCAAAACGTTTAAAATTGGGAGAAAATAATGTTTGCAAAAATGTATCATCTTAACATTAAATTCAAATACTGGTTGGGAGAAATGCGTTTATAATCATTCAATCTAAAAGTAAAAGGCACGAGAAATAACATAGAGAATGACATCATTTTCCTTTTCAATGACATCTTTCACGTTTTTGGATTCTTTTTTTTTCTGCAACCAATTTCAGCAGCACTGCGGGTATTTATGTCAACATCACACCATCTTCACCACTCAGCTGTAATTTTCAGGTGTTTGTTGTTAAAATGACATATCTTCTCCTCTTTCATTCCACTTTTGAGTGCCGCTGCGGCCACCGAGCCAAACAGTCATCAGCAGCCAACAGGTTGTTTTGGCTATTATATCTATCACAAAGAAATGACCCTGCGTTTTAGCCAAGGACTCCACCGCTCTGCTATCTAATACACTTCCAAACTCTATTGTCCTCTCACGGCGCACAATACCTGATAAGAAGCAGATGTAACTTGGTATTACAAATCCCATTCTCCCTTTCATCTTCTCTCACTCACTCAAACAACTGCCTGGTTGTTAAACTGTTCATTTTCTGTGTGGGGGCCCACATTCATAGCCGAGGCCTGTTTACGGTGGCCAGAGCAATATGCACTCACTGGTTTGGGAGATGACTTCGGTTCCGAGGGCCGCATGTGCAAGTGGGTCATCATCGCCTGAAGACGCTCACGTTCTTTAGAAAGCTGTTAAGAGAGAAGAAGAAGAGAGTACATTAGAGTAGATTAGAGGAGAGGAGAGGAGAGGAGAGGAGAGGAGACAATAAAAAATATGAGACATGAGATTGGGATGGTACAGTGAAAAGAATGAAAGAAAAGAAAGAAAAGGTTTGATATTAACCAAGTGAAAAAGAGACAACAGTTGTGCTTGTGATGTAAGGAGAGTATGAGGCTGGGGGAGAAGAGGGGAGAGGGTGCAGACAGGTCAGGCAAAACAAATAGCATTTCATCTTTTTGTCAATAGCAGAATTTAGGTCAGCAAAGCTCTGACAGTAACAAGCTACTTGGGCCATAAATTAGGTGGTCCTGAGTGTCTGCTCAAACTCCTGTGGACACTGTTAGGGGGATGGAGCGCAGCCAGCAGCTGCTGAGAGGTGAAGGGGTCTTCCAAACAGGGTGCCAGGCGGCCCCGCCTCCCCGGTCCAGTTAGTGGCCCCAGCCATCGCCTATCATCAATCTAATTCACAGGGAGTGACAGGGACTGGACCATGTGCAAAGGCTCAACCTCCCCCCCCCCACACCCTTAATACACACACACACACACACACACACACACACACACACACACACACAAGGACCAAACATACAGAGAAACAGACAAGCAAGTAGGCGTGCACGCACACGCACACACACACACACACACACACACACACACACACACACACACACACACACACACACACACAAACACACAGAGGTGCACACATACACAGAGCTGGGCCTCATTACGAGTGACGGCTCTCATGGAAAAAAAAAAAGAGGATGGTGGGAGTAAGAAATGAAAGAAAGGGAGAGCAGAGAAGAGACAGGACCGACAACACAAGTGCACCACTGTAATTGGTCACACTGTAAAGAGCAAGCTCCAACAGCTTTGTGTTGCAATGAAAAACAGAACATAAAAAATGAGATCAAATTGAATAAATAACTTGCATCCTTTTTTCTATTTCATTCATTGTTTTACATGCCTTCAGCATTTATTTACTTTTAAGATGTCTAGCAATTTAATACAAACTGTTTATCGGACAAGGAGGAGGAAGGAGGAAAAAGTTGGCTTCATGCAGGCTTTTAGGACTCTGTTTAGACAACTGGACAAGAGATGCCGAGAACACAAGTTACAGCTGAATGTCTTTACAGTGTACATCACACTTGTGCCTGAGTATCAAACCTATTTTAATATAAACTTCATATATTGAGAGGAACTGGTCACCTCTGATCCCAAATAGCATACTGTGCAAAGCCTGAAGAAGCTGGGCTGTTGGTTTCAGTTGGCGGACTGAATATTTCCAGCTGTCACTTTGTTTGAGCCTAATTTAAAACATACATATCTATTTGTTTCTAAAGGAAGAGGAGCGGTTGTCGGCAGTGCTGAGTAATAATGAGAGCGCTCAATCAGCGCTCTCATTATCTAGCCAGCATGACTCCTTAATAAGGTCACGCTCCACCTACTGAAAATAGTTCCCTCCTTTTGAGCTTTCTTCAGGTGCAAAGTGCAGTTAATTAACACAGCAGACCGGGAGAGATGCGCTCGCTATTAATTGGAAAGAAAAAGAGAAAAAAAAAAAGAAAGCAGAGAAAATAAAGCACACGCTTAATTCAATTAAAACAGCCATAATGGCTTTCGTTGTAAGGCCTGAGGATTCCTTTGTTTAGTGGCTTTGTTGAATTCAGCAGGTCCTGCTTGTCTGGAAATATTAAGCAGACCACAGTGCGGCCTTTCTCTCGCTCACACAACTTTCAAAAAATAAAGTTTTGACTAGATGATTGGTGACTTAAATGAGAAAGGAGTTCACTGAAGTAAAATGTGACAATGGCAAAAAATTTAACAACTCACATAGCTTTGTTCCAACTACATACTGAGGTGTTCTTTTTTTTTTATCTAAAAGAAAACTTACTTGTATTTCCAGCTGCTGTACGACTTGCATCTGGACTCGACACTGAGCTGTGCTCCGATCATCGAGGGCATGTTCACTGTTTAGATGCCTGGAGGGACAGACAGAGGGAGAGAGAGGTTACACACCAACTTAGCAAATCTATCAAATATGTCACAGCTAGCAGAGGACAGAATTATTTTTATTTTAACAACAATCAAAATTGTGGAGGATGATAATTACAGTATCAACTTCACCACTGTTTTGTTTTTATGATAATATTTCTATACAGGGACAATTATCTATAGGATCCTGTTAGGGAGCATTGTTCCTCTCTGAAATGAGGTAATTAGAAGTAACATGACGGTGTGTGGCGCCATGTTTAACATGACAATAGGCCTGTGCCAGTTTAGATGGCTAACTTCAGTGCCACCCTGAGCGCTGCTTTCTATGGAGAATAAAAGATGCTAGCCCAGCAGAACGGCTTTGTCTCCTTCGTTTACCGAAAACAATACACACAATTTAACACCAGCAACATTTGACACACAAAAGCAGCTCTTCAGCTGAAGGTGCATTATCTAGCAGCAGACATATTAAATGTATCTGGTGTGTTCGCCTCATTAGAAGAAAAAGGCAGCCAGACAGCCATAACAGTCAATGAGGGTTTTTGTCTTGATTGGATTTTGTCTGTAGGACACAAAAGAGCCTCACCATTAAGATAGACCTTTATTCCAAAGCACACATACACAGACACACACACACAAAAACACAGTACACAAATATGGGGCGAAAA
>NW_019174393.1:10939312-10985367 GCF_002260705.1 Seriola dumerili
GTGGCAATGTGATAACCTGTAATCAGCAGTGCTGCAAACACCTTCTTCCTTTGATGTCCCCCCACTAACATCCTGGCAACAAAGCCGGCCAATTACAAATGAGCTAATTAACTAAATTGTTGATGGAGCATGAAGAGTTCATTCGCTCTGGCGCCTGCACCATGACAACAGTGAATGGGGGCCTTTGTTGTGGAGGTAAGTGTGCGGCCGTGCGAGTTGCCATTAGCTTTTGACGCTTTTTCACAAACCTATCAGGCCCTTCCACGCCAGGAAGGAGATTTGTTATGGATCAGAGTTGGTTTGAATCCTGTGCTGCTAGAGCTGAACCCTGTCAACCGGCTGTCTGGAAGGTCAAAATGTGCTCTTTGAAAAGGCAGTGATGTTTTCTTTGTTAGGCTCCTCTGTACCCACAGAGAGGAGGTGCTGTAGTGCAGGGGATAACTTTTGTGTGTTTTACAGTAAGATGGATATTTGCTTCTTGTACACACAAACACAATCAAACCAACACGGTGTTAACAGAGCAGACAGCATGTGTCATAATGCATGTTCTTACTTCAAAAACTGTCCGAAGTCCTCGCAGATGTTCTCACAGCCGGGCCACTTACACACACCGTGACCGTACAGGGGGTGGGTCCCTCCACTTTCTTCATGTAATGAACTAGAGACAGAGAAAAAAAAAGAGAGAGAGAGAGAAACAGAAAGAGAAATGAACACAACAAAATCAAAAGGAGGAGGAAGGTCAGGAGAGAAAGAAGGGGAGGGAAGCATCAAGTTCACCACAGAATCTTCAAAGGCTTGTGTGAGGTTACTATCGGCTAGAAAAGAGATGAAAACAGGTCAGTTCAGGTGAACAATCAGTGACTAAAGCTGTATTGGCCTTGAGAACATGTGTAAGAGGAATACACTCGATCTAAATAATCACAACATGCAACCACATTACTACATGTCAGCTGAACGTAAGTTCACTCTAACATCCACAATGGAAATCTACAGTAGAGTGAACTGTAGCTTTGTCTCCACTGCAGCCACCATCCCATCTTGTAAAGCTATTATGGGGAGGAGGGGCGGAGGCTTTCAAGTAAACATTAAAAATCCAGACAGCCATATAATTTTCATCAGGAGATTAATACTGTGTGTAACTTATGTTCTTTGAGGACAAGGGGAGCAGGGGTGCTGAGGCGTTTTTCAAATGGCACCCAAATAAGTTACGACCCTGCCTAGACAGCACATCCTATTAAAGATGACAGTTTAACCTTTAGTCTTGGCACTGCTGCGCGCGTCTGTCTGTGTGTGAAAATGTGAATAAGAACGCGATGCATAGTGTGCGCGTGTGTTTGTCTACTTATAGGTTATGTCTGTGCGTGTTTGTGTGTGGTCGATGACTATGTGCATGCATGCCTGTGTGTGTGGCCCATGAATATGTGTGTGTTAGTACTGGAGCAGCTCACACTATGTTTTACAGGGGGGGGGTTTCCCATATCGATCTGTGGCATGTTAGTAAGCAGTGCTCCTGACAATACTCCTTGTTCGATCATTATGAGACACCACACACCCCCCGGGACACAGGCAGATAAAAAGTCTTTTTTTCACCCTTTCTTCCTCCTCTTCTCATTCCCTGCCTACCTCTCTCTTTCTTTCTGTCTTCCTTCTAAAGATATCTTTTTCAAGCCTCCTTTTAGTGGTACTGGAGAGATAGCATCTACTTTAAACCAATTACACAGCACTTCCACCTCCAGTGCGAGTCTCTACCAAGCATCCACACAGACACATACGCACACACCGCTACCCTAAGTCCTTATTATAATATCGCCCAAGAAAAGCCTTTGAATAATGCATGGGCCAGATAGGCAGATATGTGAACACTCAGTGTTTTGGTGCTGGGTGCATTTATAAAAGACGCCATCACAAGGATAAACATCCTGGAAACGCCACTCAAGGCATCACGTATTCTGTTTACATGACAAGTAAGCAAGGAAGGTAATTTTCAAAAGAGAAAAAAAACAGAGCGAAAGCACTAAATACTTAATGTACAAGCAGGTTACCTTGTCTTGCCTGCCAGAGAGGCTTGTTGTAAGTGAGCCTGCCTGCATGGCTTCCTTTCCCTGCTTTTGATATCTGTGTGCAAGCTAAGTGCGTTCAATGGCGCACGTGGTCCCCTGGGAGAACAAGGCTATATTTTTTTTATATTATCAAGACACTAATAAACTATTGAACAAATAAACAAAATATCATGTTTTCCCTGTAGTGGCAATGCTGTTATTTTAAACAAGGACAAATACTCTGGATGTTAGTGTGGCGTTCTAATGTGTTTCTACATCGAATCAAGGCGCAAAAAACAAAAAAAAAAAACAACAAGCTTGTGTCATGGGTAACAAACATGCCTCTGTAAACTTTTCCTCTCGTCTCCTTTTTGCTTTGGTGCCTTATCAAAAAGGTGGGCGGGTGACATTTAAATTATTATACCTCTCTCGCTCCCTTTCTCGTTCCCTTTCCCTCTCTCTTCTGTGGTTGAGGGCGGGGGACTGGCCGTTGGCGATGGAATGGTGAGAGATGGGCGGTGATGCTTTGGCGGGATTGGAGGAGGAGGTAGTTGAAGAAGAGTTGTTGGTGGAGAGGTCTAAACCGCCGCCACTCCCGCCGTTGCCGTTACCGTTGCCGTTGCCGCTGTTGTTGTGTTTGATGCCGTTGTCCTCCATGCTGTGACCGCCACCTCCGGTCACGTCCTTCCACAGCTGCTGGAGCTCTGCGGGGCTCAGGCCAGCTAGAGTAATCAAGATGGTAGAGAAAAATGATTAAGAAAAAGAGACAGAGAAGACAGTAGGGGGAGGAAAGCAAAAGTTGAGGAGGGAGAGGTTGAGAGGAAGAAAGAGAAGAAAAGGAAAATTAAACTTGATGTATCAATAAGGCTGTTCAACTAAATGCAAGTGGAAGTATCCAGTGTGAGACAAAAGCTGAATCCCAAACTCTGCAAACTTCATGCAACAGCTAGAAAAGTTATATAAAGCTGCATGACTGAAGGCCTTGCCCTCACTCAGTGACTATCATCCTGTGCTACTTCACAGCACACCTGAATTTGAACTCATCAATAACCGATAAATCAAACCGGTCTGCACTGTTCTTCTTCTTCTCTGCCCAGTTAGATATTGATATTAGCCAATCACTCATGTCGTCTTTCAATCAGGAACTATAAAACATTGATTACAGTGAATGTGTGCATGTTGCATTTGAGATAAACAAGCTTTGTCCACTGCTTGTTTTCCGCCTGGCAACTAATTAGGCAATATTCACTCCTTTGATTTCCCTCTAACATCTCCCTGGCTGTTGTTTTCTGCATGCGCCATTTTGGTGGTAAACAACAAACATAGGTGTTTACTTGGCTCAGGAGGAGAAAATGGAGCCTGCTTTGCTCTCCTCTCTCTCTCTCTCTCTGTCTGTCCTTTTATGCCCCTCTTTCCCCTCTCCTCTGACTCTCAGTGAAGGCAGTAAACAACAACAACAACAACAACAACAACAACAACAACAACAACAACAACAACACCACCAACAACAACCGGGGAAGGAAGGAGGGGGTTGGATAGCTGGGGAATAGAAACAGAGATGGAAAAACAACAAAAACAAACACAGGCAGAGCAGAGCTGAGAGAGAAACACAGGTAGACAAAGAAAGCCATAATCAGACAAGACAGAGAGAGAGAGAGAGAGAGAGAGAGAGAGAGAGAGAGAGAGAGAGAGAGAGAGAGAGAGAGAAAGAGAGAGGATGAATGGAAGACTAAACAAAACGTTAGGAAAAAAGTGGATGGCAGAAGAGCATACCAATGAGGGGACGGCAGAGAGACAAACATACTTAGAGATAAACATACTTAGAGGGGATATATGTGCATACCAATGAGGAAAAAAAGACAGGCAGGACAGACAGACAGAGTGTGACAGACAGGCTTGGATGGAAAACTGACAATGAAAGCCATCCAGACAGTGTCAAACACACCTGCAGACAAAACACAGGAAGCATGTGACCACTACTGCTGCGAGTCACGTGCTCAGGATCAACATGACCACATCCAACACTTCCCTTCTCCCTCTTCCTCCCACCACTTTTCATCCCATCCCCTCCTCTGGTCCTCCTCCTCCTCCTCTTACCTGGCGGGGGCAGGGTCTGTCCGGGCAGGGCGGCTTGGCCGGGAGCGGGCCCTGGCAGCGAGAGCAGGCCCTGCCGCTGCATGTTGAGCAGGTGCTGCTGCTGCTGGAGCTGCTGCATCTGCAGGAGCTGCTGCTGGAAGACGAGCTGCTGGGCGGCCAGCTGCTGCTGCTGCTGCTGTTGCTATAGAGAGGAGGAGGAGGAGGAGGAGGAGAGGAGCAAGAGAGGAGCGGAGAGGAGAGGAGGGAGGGAAAATTACAGACGAATTAACAACTGAGAGAGAGGGAGAGGAGCGAGAAGACGGTGTTTGTACTGTGCGTGCACAGAGCCTGCACTCACTCGCCTCTGTCGTGACCTTAGCTATACCTCTCTGCCTCTTCTTCTGTCTCTGTGCACGCTCTCCCTCTCTGTCTGTGCTCACTTAGTCTTCCCTCCTGTTTTTTGGGCTGTACCACAGCGCTGTTGCCTTCTCATCTCTTTGTGTGTGTCCATGAGAACACATTCACAAACAGGCACAAAGCTGTGCTGATATACCAGCTCTCAAGCCTGTCAGTGTATGTGGCTTGCGATTGTGTATGATACTAAGCCTCTGGTATAATCCTCCATCCCACACCCCCCTCCACCCCTGATAGTTAATTGTCTCGCCTTCACTGATGGTCTGTTACAGCTTATGTGGCCAGAGGGAGCTGGCAGAATGAGAGATTTACAGCATCACGTGCGTGTGAACGCACAGACACAAATATAAACACACACAAACACACACACACACACACACACACACACACACACACACACACACACGGACACACACACACACGCACGGACACGGACACGGACACACATGCACAATGCCTCCCCCCTCTTTCACCCCCTTTCTGTTCTCCTCGCTGCCTCACAGAGTTGTTTATGGCTGGGCCAGACAGGCAATTGCGTAAGTCTGGTGCAAAACAACAACAACAACAACAACAACATGAAAAACATCAAGCTCAGTCACCGCAGCAAAACAAGTCTGAGAGGTAGTGAAGCTTTGGCTCTAAGCTGTGAGACAGTGCCATATCACAAATGTCTATTTTAAGTGATAAAACACACAAAACTCAGGTTCTGTATTCTCAGTCTTTTTTATCTTTCACATTAAAAAGGAGGGGGGTGGGGGGGTGGGGGTGCATGAGTGATTTTTTTGACTGTAATTTTCATGTTTTTCAATTTTTCCTCTCCTCTCCATACACATGTGTATGTGCAAATAGCATGTCATGATCACATGTTCCTGTATGTTTATATCATGGTGGACCTGGAAAAGCATGGAGGTGGAGGCACAGGGGGTGGGTAAAACTTGTGATGCGCTCACTGGAAAACAGGCTGCATAATGGAGTGATGGAGGGAGGCGGTTTGCCCTCCCTACCTCCACCCTGCCTCAAGAGAAATAAGGGAGCAATTTCTATTCCATATTTGATGGCGGGGGCCCTGAAAAACTCTATTCACAAATCCAAACAGAAACAAAGCCGCCGGGAGGTCAGTCGCGGCTTCCTGTAGGGGCAGCATAATGGGCTGCTTGAGGAGACACTGAGAGGTGCAACATGGAGCGAGAGAAAAAAAGGACAGAGCGTGTGTGTTTATGTGATACCTTTTTTTTTTTTCTGATCAATTTAACTGCTTCCACACGTACGGTGTTGTCTGGATGTGTCTCTAGACTAGGCTCTCAGGGTTCAGCACCAACACGGTTACGCAAATATGGCTAAGGCTGTCATGCTCGTCTCCTCTCCTCTGATAGCCAGAGAGGACGAGACAGAGCCTTGTCCGTCCACCGTCTGCCTGTCACTGTGATTTATGAGCGTCGTATACCGTAACTTTTGCACGTTTTCACGCCCACAGAAACAGTTCATTAACGAGTTGGACCCAGGGCCCTTTGTCTCTGGTCTCCTTTCCATAAATCAGTGAGTGTGCGTGAGCATGTGCGTATGCATAGTGTTTGCAATCGTCACTTGGCACAGTTCATTAATGGAGTCGTTCCCAGGCAAAAGCTGCAACAGTATAGTTGCCGTTCTGTTTTTGGTGTTGGTTGACAAAGTTAAGAATTTAATTTAAACATGCACATACTTTACATTTACAGCCATTCCCTTGTTTCTACTGATGTACGAGTCCAACTTTTGAGTCATTTACCTCTCTGGTTGTGTGTGGAAACCATACGTATGTGGTGCACCTACCTCTTTAGCCTGCTTGCCAGGGTGCTGCTGCTGGAGAAGCTGCAGATGAAGCTGCTCCTGTTGTTTCTTATAAAACTCCTGCAGGTGTTGCTGCGCACACACATTCACACACAGACACACACAGAGGTAGAAGATAAGATAAAATAGAAATAGAGAAAATACAAAGTTTTCTTTAATATCACCACAAGTATTGACAGGCTGTGATTCCAGTTTCTTTACAATGTTCTAAATGATAGAAGTCAGACTTCATTTTGCACATGTAGAAGTAATTCTAATTGATTTATATGCAAAAAGCCTCAAAGTAGATCCCTTACAATTAACTAGACATCTTCTCTTAATCTTGCCCGCACTGCTTCAGATCCAGCTGTACTTCACATGTTAGTTATGCAGAAACTGTTGCACATTATAAATAATATTTTCTACTGCTTTTGGCATTTGTATCTCTGGTGCTTTTCACAGTCTTTTCCATATGGACATTTAATAGTCCCACAGTTCTGTAGGGGGCAACAATTCATCATATTAACTACGCATTTGGCTGCCAGAGCGCTCTGACTTCCTTTGGAGTGGCTGAAACAAACAGAATAAACCCTCGCAGGGACAGGTTCACTACATTGAACTGATTCCTTTAACACACAGGCTGTGACAGCTATTAAAAAGATGGTTTTACTTTTATTTCATGTAAACTTCACATGGCTGTTTGGCCTAAAGGAGAAGGCCATGAAGAGCGCCACTGGAATGCACGGTCCAGTTCTCTGCTAACTGCCATAGACGTATCCACAGGTTTTAACAGACACTAATATTAAAAATGAATAGGAGCCCTAGGAGCAATTGAAAGATGTTTTGTGACGCTTGGTGTAGTCACTTCATCAACATCCATCAACCACAGAACTTTGCTCATCACTGAATGGTTTTGATCCTGTGATTCCCCAGTTCTCATTGACTCTCATTCACTAAAATAAACTTTGCTACATTGAGACTGACCATGTTTCAAATTCCAAGTGCCTCGAAGTTTTGTTGAAACACAGAGTGCAAAGGAACACCACTGTACTGAAATCAAATCTAGAGTCTGAGCGGTCTTAATGAAGAGGGCTAATCAAGATGACTGACATTCTTAATTAAACAATTCTCTTTCCCTTAATCAAATCTATGAATGAGAAATGTATTTCAACTCTGACACGAGACTGTGCCAAGTGTGTGCTTTCTCAAGCTGATCCCAAATATTACATCATCCATCACCTATCATTCGGCTTCTAGTGTTCTAGTGTGCCCTAGTCTCTCAGTCCCTGATGGATGCTTGTCAGGGAATTGAACCAGCGACACAGCAGAGACAGTTAATTAGAGGTGACATGAACAAGTGCGTCAATTTCAGATTCCTCTTGGTAAGCGTGTCAAGGACACTGGGCTGTGGTGAGTTGGCACGAGCGACTGGTGGCTGTGATGCACAGGCAACATCAGTGACTCAGGGATGTGTACGGGTGGATGTGTGGGTTTTTGTGTATGTGTGTACACAAAAACAAACAGTAATGCCAAATAGCTGTCTTTAAAGGTATAAATAAGGAGATAATAAAGTAATAGAGTGATTGTGGGTCTAGTTTTGGATGTGTGCAGTCACTATTTCTATATGGTTGTGCTGTGTCTGTGCATCTAGATCACGATGCGTTTGTCAACTTGCATCTAGGCATGTGTGCGTCTGCATTCGCCAGAGGGTTTGCGCCTGAATATTTGTCTAGGTGTGTATGCATTTAGGTATGAGTGTGTGTGTGTGTGTGTGTGTGTGTGTGTGTGTGTGTGTGTGTGTGCGCGCGCATACCTGCTGTAGCATAACAGCCTGCTGCTGCTGGAGCAGGGCCTGGAGCTGCTGAGGGGAAAGCACCTGCTGCTGGAGGATCTGCTGCATCTGTTGCGGCGTTATCACCTGGGGACTCATCATGGCCACCGACACTGGAACCTGGACAGGGGGGACGAGAGAGGAAGTGGGGTTGAATGAGAGACGGAAAAGAGAGAGAAAGAAAGAAAAAGGCGGAAAGTGGGGTGATGGTCACGATCGGGTGTGAAGGACAGGTATAAGAAAAGAGGGTAAGAACATTGAGAAAGGACAGGAGAGATGAGTAAACAATGAGAGCAGAGGAGTGGAATGATGGAGAGATGAGTAAAAAAGGGAGAAAGTTAGAAAAATAGAGCATCAGAGATGTGCGTCAGGCATACTGGCATGGATCTACTGGGAGTGTAGTAATTGGTGACGGAGAGGTAGGGAGAGCAGGCCTCCCATGGCCGTGACGCTTGGCAGCCTAGAGGAGATGCTGAAGGACAGATGGGTGCTGTGCCTTTGTGTTGCTCATCTTATTTTCCTGCCTCCACCCACTGGGAATAGTAAGGGATTTAAATAGACGTAGACCTTAATTAGCAGGACCCTTGAACTCCCCCACTTTAACATGCCTATCAGTGCTGCTATTGTAAAACAGCGTGAAAATGCACAACTCTAAAGTTGATTAAAACTACACTGATGAAGTGGACACATGGCAGGCACAATCAGCGTGATGTGGTGGGTCGTGGCTGTGAGGTTGGGGGTTCACCCTGAGCAATATTTTTATGTTGGCAGGTTGGGAAATATGGGGGAAAAAAAGATGTGAACACATTTGCTTATGTAGTAGGGAGGTTTTTTTTTATTTTTTATGGATGCCCTCTGCTGTGAACAAGTTTCTCAAGTTTACATTCTTACTTAAGTTCTTTTTTTTTTGCTTTTTGCTGACATTTTGAAAAATGTATGTCATTTTTAAGTGATAATCATTAAAATACAAGCTGTCAAACTGCAGCAGAAGAGCTTCACCAAAACAAAACAAAGACACATATCCTATATTTCCGCCAAATTCTTCTAAGACGGCAGCGAAAGCCACTTCTGAGGCATCAGATCAATAGAAAAAGATACGTTTCTCTTCGGTCTTTGATTGTGAACACACATTTTTAACAGGGGAGAGTGGGCTAACAGTCATATTACACAGCTTCAGCTCCTTGTGGTTCCTTAAAAATTGAACAACCTTTGAGGGAGAAAAGACAATACTTTCAAACTTACTTGTTTACTTGTGAGTTAGACAAAATAAAATCAACGTGGAGTTAAAGATTTTGTATCCAACACGCTGCAACAACAATGGTTCACCAGATGATTCTCATTGACTGAATAAGACGTATATACACACACACTTCACTAGACCGACCGAGTCCAATCACCCCTTCCTTTCCTATATGACCTTTAAAATGTCAAGTAATCAGCTTGGACGCAAAACAGTTTGATGTTTCGAGCACAACAATGTACAAATGTAACATTTTTCTTAGGGCTGGATTCTGCATCTTGTCAACAAATATTCTTGACGGACAAGCTTTATGCTACCATGACACAATTAAAACGTCAACATGTAGTCGCACCTTCACTGACGCTAATTGCTACAGTGTTTGGCATGGAGCTGCCATGACAGTAACTAGCCTATATGGTGTGTCAAGGGGCCAATAAGACATCCCTGTCCTCATCGCCAGCTAATCAAGCTGCCTTGATTACTTTCCATGCATGTCTCTTCTCTCTCCCTCCCTCCTTCTCTCTCTCTCTCTCTCTCTGTCAGGCCTTGACACGTCCTTGTTTAGCTCTCCTCTCCTCAACGCCTACCCCCCACCCCAGGTTTTCCCCCCTCTTTGATTAGCCGAGACATTTGCATGGTCACTACACATTTTTCATTTTAGAAGTCATTATGCATTAGTGGCTCCTGATCGCCCGCCTTGACTAATCCTGATGAACTGAAAATCACAGCTGAAGGTCAACTTCCAGCCGGCCCCGCTGCACATTCATATTCATATTCAAACAAATCCTGCCTCCATTGTTCATTAGGGTCTTAGAGAGAAGGGACTCCATCTAAGGTGGAAGAGGTGGAGGAGGAGGAGGAGGATGTTGTGGTACATCTCTTTTCTTCTCCGGACTCCTTGATGCGAGAGCGCAAAAAGAGAATGCATTCAAAATAAGCGGGGTGCGGAACAAAAGCCGTCAAAAGTTTCAAATTAAACAGTCTGTGTGTAATTATGCAAATGCTGTGCTTACACCTTCAATGTTATTAACCCTTGAAGGTACATTTGCTAGGTAAGTAATTACCCCTGCAGTCACTCCTGGTTTTGTGTTGGATGCCGTGACAATGGGACGAGTGCAGCTGAGAAACAACATGAGAGATACACTCATTAAGACTATTAATTGGATGCTGGCTCAAAGATGTTTTGGTTCGTAAAAGGGATGCAGGCTTAGACATGTCGGATTTAACACAAATGTATGCGCATCCATAGATAAAGTGGAATTAAATATAAATTCTACAAACAGTTTCTTCATTGTGCCAGTGGTGAAATATCATAGTCAGATGCCTGTAAATTAATAATGCAGGATTTCAACAACAATGAATAACACCAAACAAGGCTCCAACAGCAGAAAAAAAAAAAATCAAAACAGCAAACAACTTGGTTATGAAATGGGGAAGTTCCTCTTACACTTTCATTAGCTTTTTAGAGACGTTATTGCTGATAATCATCTTCATTTCATGACTGCTCCAAACAAAAAGAGGGGAAGAAACAGAAAGAAAAGGCAGGAGGAAGAAAGAGAAGGGAGAAAAAGCACTGGCCCACGTCCATTGTGAAGTGCAGCATAATGTTAATTCCAGCATTTAACTGCATGCTTTTCTGCTTGACGTATCAGAGGGTCCAAGATGAAAGCAGATAAGTAATTGCTCTCCTGGTTCTTATTCTTCACTGACAACCCATAAATTTAATTTTACACACACGTTCATTTACATTTTCGAGTATATGACATGATAATTGCAGGAATATAACACCTCCATTCTGCAGGATACTGCAGAAGGGCTTGATTGACGTGTGCGGTGAATTGAAAGGAACAGGAGGCTGAATTGCCTCTCCTAGAAATGATTTTGCCACGAAGGGATAAAATTAATGAGCATTTACTAGACGATGGCAGTGGCATAAACATCCACACACCGTGAATAGACTCTCTTTCATAGAAGAGGAGCCATGATATCCAATTGGGCTATGCCTCTGTTTCTCTGTAATCCAAAAGGATATATTTCCAGTGCTGGTGCACAAAAAATATTAATGGGATTTATTAAATCGTTTGAAATTAACTGCAGCTGATGTGGCCACTGGGGACCTTAATAACAGGAAAGGTGCTTCTCCTGTTTTTAATAGTGCAAATTTGGATAGAAAAGAGGAGCTTCCAAATGAGTTTTGGACAAGTCATTTGAATATCTCTCCTTGCTTAACAAGCATTTGTGAGAAACGTGCTTATTTTAAACTGTGCTCGCCATTTGAACCCCTATTTGTTTATATCTCTTGTCTGAAAGTGAACGATGAGCTGTATTGACATGAACTTTGAAGCCATGTGGTTTGCCCTCAGAGTTGGAGAGCAAAACAAAGGACCTTTAAATTGGCTCCTGATGTGAAAACACTGGTGGGACCCTCACCAGAACAAGCAGATCATTACACCACTCTTGTCACACCCGCAGCCTGTAACCAGCCTCTCCAATGCCTTGCAAAAGGTCAAGCTCTTTTTGCAGAGAACTCAGGTATCTCTTCCAGGCAAAGCTGGCACCCAGGTCCCTTGTTATGTTTGATTTAACTGGGCATTCTGGCATTAAATGCAAAAACACCACATCTCCACTGCATGGTGCTCACTGGCTGGCTCACACAGCTGTCTGCCTCCAACTATCCGGACCAATGGACAAGCGCACTTCCAGCAATTACACCCACTCCACTGTGTGGTGCTTTATCTTTAGAGCAATGAGTTTTTATGAGTGAACTCAAATTACCTAAAGCAGGAGATAAGTGGTGTATCAGAGTTCAAACTTAAACAATTAAAGTCCAGCAGAGAGGAATTCCTTTTATTCGATTTCTTTCCATACAATTCACTTAGCAGTAATAAGCAGAGAGAACTGGTGATTACATGTTGGCCATAAACATTGCGGGGGCAGCGATCACGGGGCGGTTATCAACGACAGAGGTTGTTCCTGTAGCACTGGACATGGGACTGTGCTGCGCTACAGACACAGCTCAGATAAATGCAATGAAAAATGGAAGGGTCCTAGTCAGTAATTACTGTGGATCCTTGGCAGGGAGAGTCACTGCTAATTAAGCCACTAGCTTCATTTTACACATGGAAAGAGAGAGACAGAAATCAGAAAAAAAAAGAAAAAAGGGAGAAACCTCTCCACCGCCCCCCGCTCCCTATTTCATCTCAATCTCCTGAGCATCCCAGGGGGCACAGGGCCCAAACTCAGACCCCCCTTGTAGCTTGTGGACTTCTGACCTCTCAGCTCCCTTTCAGCTGACACTGCTCATTTACTAGCCAATTACTGCCAAATGTGGCCACACGATTATTGATAGCTGGGACTCTCCAGTCGAGGACCACCAAGGCTACAGGGCAGCTGGCCTGGCAAGTGCCTCACTCTGAAGTTCAAGTGTGTGGTACATGTGTTTACTATGTAAAAATCACACACGCATGCATGTGAGCCACACTCACTCAAATGCATGCCGTGTTTTCAGCTTAGGGAGATCAATACTCTAGATTGTCAGGGCTGAAGCTAAGTAGATTACTAAATGTTTTCCTAAATCAATTTCCATAGCAGTGTGGCAGCAGTGCATGGGAAGTGCAATTTATCATAACATAAAGACCCATCATGTAAAAGCCTCTAATAAAAAGCCTGAGGAGATTGAGTCGGGCTTAGCACAATTTCCATATTGATTTATCTCTACATGCAGATAGTCATTGATTAAGACTCTCGAATGTAGTGTACACCAGTGTAGCTCTGTGACATCGCTGGTGCACATTGTTTGTGTCATTATCGGTACAAATTGTCACACCTTTATCATTAAACCGGCACAATTCAGACTCCAGACTGATGCCTCCCTGCAGGTGTACATATTTCAAGAGTAAATGGGGGCGACAGTTAGAGAGGAGCAGGGGAGGTGAGAGAGAGGGAGAGAGTTGAAAAAGAAAGTGCAGAGAGGGCTGAAATAGAAAGAAAGTGAGAGAGAGAGAGAGAGAGAGAGAGAGAGCACAAGTGAGAGAGGTGGCTTGGGTGGAAGGGGGGGGGGGCACGTCCCTCTGATGTTGCAGGTAATATGGCCTCCACTGGATCAGCCTCTTCATCAGTGACACACAGTAAATTACAAGTGCTTCAAGCAGCTCAGTGAATTATAGTTCATCACTTGGAAAGGCTTTCTCCCTCACCACCGGGGCCCAGGCGTATCAGATCTGCCGGTTAGGATCCAATTAACACCCTGGCCAGAATCATCAGATTGCATGTGTAAGGGCTGGTATAACTCGTTTATTGCACCCATGTATCTTCTGTCACAAGGTAAATTTGTTGCTGCTACATCAAAGGTCTGAGCTACTTTTTTTTTTTCTTTATCCCTCCCTCCCTCTCACTTTCTCTTGATCCCCCAAACTCAGCTACCTCGCCTTGGGGTTGCATTTCAACTTCTTTTGCATCACAATGATGAACCTGCTCTGTCCTCGCAATTTAGCAATCTTGTCCTGTAGGTGTTGTAAATGCAGGAAAAAAGAGAGGTAGGGAGGGAGATGGGGAGTGAAAAAAAATCTTGTTTTCTGGTTACAAAAGCAGTAACCAAGGGTGTTTGACTTAAAATGTGCTGACGTTTTTTTTTTTTTTTCTTTTTCTCTCTCAGAGTCAACACAAGTTTTCCTCATGAATAACATAATATTTTCCCCCACTCTTTTTTCCCTTCGCTGTGATAATTTTTCTCTATTTTCAGATCCAACCAGAGGGGATGCAGTGGAAAGATATATTCATAAATGTAAATGTGAACTACCATCCTTTAGCCACGTACGCTGGAGTCAGCTAAGCTATACTCAAGCCTAGCGTTGCAGCCCTTTTCCCTGCATCCGTGTGTGTATGTGTGTGTGTGTGTGTGTGTGTGTGTGTGTGTTCCGGATGAAAGCCAATAAGCAGATGAGAGCTTCTATCGAGATAATATTGGCTCAGTGGTGAGACGTGTGGACCTGACCTTTAAAAGTGTGACACTTCCTAAGATGGCCCAGTGCCCACAGCCAATGCGACCGGCCTGGACAGGAAGCTGTACAGAAAACAGGGCTAAAGCTCTTCCCATCCATAAACCAACCATAAAACCTTAAAATATTTTCATTCATACTTAGAGTGGAGCATTGCAGAGATGGGATGGAGGTTATTAGTCTTGTAAAAAGGTATTCACAGCTTGATAGTGTGCAAGGGGCAGAGCAGCAGCAGCAACACTCACTCGGAGTAAGCTCTCAGGTTTTGTATGGTTAAGGATTGGACATTAACTGCAGGGAGGAAGGGTCAGGGAGTACCTCCACACTGTCAAGCCCTCACGAGACAGGGTTAGGGGGTCATTCTAGCCGCTCTATACTTGCCCCCTGACATATGGAGCTGGTGGCTGTGTCACAAGGAGAGGAGGAGGGGGAGATGTGGTGAGGTTTGGGTCGCCTAAATCTCAGCACCTGCTACAGTTCGTTTTCTGGGAGTGAATCTTGAGCTGTTCTTCCACAGAGTGATAAGCTGCTTGAAGTGAAGCCCAGCTCTGCCCTGTTTCTTATCAATAATGATCAATAAAGCTACTAACAAACCACTTGCTCAAAGTCACTTCTGGCAAAGTAAGAACTTGGTCGTTGTGCTTGCGCTTGTGTATGAGTGTCGGCTGTGTGTAGATGCATTATGCGCGTTGTGTGTGTGTGCGAGCGAAACAACTGTCAGATTCATAGGCCTCTGTAATCCTCTCCGCCTCTCCTTGTCCGCGTTTCTTTATTTGTATTCCAAATGTCAGTGTATAAATGCCTTTCAGAGGGGGGATATTGCCACATAGAAGAGGAGAGTGAGGGGAGAGAGAAGCAGAGGAGAATGGAGAAGGGAAGAGAGGGTGTTGTGTGCCTTGGGAGAGCCGTGTAAGCAGCATGGCGGAGGCTGGGGGATTTACAGGGAGAAATAGGTGTTTATTGAGTGCTCCCGTGGGCTTACTGTGTAATAATAGACCTGTCACATTACGCAAATGTGGAGAAGCAGCTTGTGTGTGTGTTTGTATGTGTGTTTGTGGGACAGTTTTTTTTTTCTTTTTACATGTGTGCGTGTGTGCATGTGGATGCCAGAGCTGCCTGCCTCCGCATCATCAACTCCTGAGGAGCAGCGATGAGCGAGCGGATAGAATTAGTCAGGCGAGAGCCTTTAGCCGCTAATACGCGTAATTAAAACTGCAAGCTGAGGCACTTAGATGCTTGTGTACTAAATAATTTACATGCCATGATCTATGGATCATTTCCTGCTCTTAAATACGAAAGATGGGAGAACAAGAGGAAAAAAGACTGGCGGAGGATTTATCAGTATCTCTGCCATAAGCAGGATGTCATGGTAATATTAATCCTTTTCCCACTTTCTACTGCGCTAATCATACAAGGGGATCAATCTGCGTGATTCCTCCAGTGGAAAACATGTAGCTTGATTGCTATTGACTCTTATCAAGCCATGAAGCTAATAAAATATGCTCTATAGCGCCCATTGTGGCCTCATAATCCAGGTAAATAATGCAGCTTTATTGGGTAAACTCCCTAAAGACAAGAATAAAAGAAAAAAAATATGCTACTGACAAGAAGGAAGAAATAGAACAATAAGAATACCAAAACAAGGGTTTTTAATCAAGTAAGAGTTTCTCCTGCCTTACACTGATATTTGCACAATGGAGTATTACAGCTAAAATGTCATTTGAAATGAGTGGATTCAAGGGCAGACGGCAGCACATTCCCACTGTAAAAATGATTTTGAACCAGAATGCAGTGAGCCCTGGTTGTGTTGGTGTGTATCACTGGGAGAGTCAGCAATGCCTCTCTTCCTATGATGCTCTGCATGGAGACTTTTTGGAACAAAGAGGTGAGGATGTTAATAAAGGCTGGATCAACAGATGGATTAGTTGGGAGCTGAGGACAGGCCGATCGGCAGGCCCTCCGATTCATACTGATTCATATCGCCAACGCCAGGAAAGGATGGAGTAAGCAAATGTAAATATTCAATATTTACCATCTGCTGGTGTTATTAGAGGCAGGGGCTTGGACATGGGCTGACGGTTATCATGCACCCACACTGCTCTCATTCAATATTGTTCTTCCTGCCATGTATGTATTGTACTTGGTGACTATGGAGGCATTTGTAGATCAGGATCCCATTTGTTTGAATCTATTCGCTCTGGCATACAGAACCTCAAACACAGGAAGCACAATAAGCTGCAGAGAACGTTTCTTTAACAAACAACCTCTTCTTTTTTTTCACACAGCTAAATAAATAAATATATATATACTCAAATAAACAGCCTTTAAAAATATGTTTATAATCCTGATGCCATTGTGTGCGAATATACTGATAATATTAACACTCTTGATGAGGTTGAATTATTTAAATGCAAAAGCATGACTGAGTCTTTGCCAACCTTATCTCTTTGCCAGTGCGTAATTAGGTACACAGGGGTGTGACTCCAATTCAAGGTGTCGCCATTGTTAGACTGTGAAAATATCAACGGGTGAGGTTAACGCCAATTTCCCTGTCATTAATGAAATGCACAGAGCTTCTAATGAGGTAAACCATTGCTCCTTGATATTACTTATTAGCAGAGTGGAGGGCACAACTCCCACACTTCAATTTCAAATGGCTAAAAATAAATTAAATAAAAAAAATACTAATAATAAAAACATGGAGCAGATGTCAAGGGGCCTTACATAATGTGAGGCAGGAAAACCAACTAACTGTCTTGTTGGCTTAAATGAGCAGAAGGAAAAGACTCGCCGGTGTGAAAAAAATCTTAACACCAGAAAGAAAAGAGGATTGCAGGCAATGTGTTAATGTGTATATATGTGTGAGTGTGTAGTTGGTGTGCAACTGTTCCCGCATGTGTGTGTGTGTGTGTGTGTGTGTGTGCGTGCATATGTGTACAAGTGTGACCTTTTCCAAATCACTGACAATAGAAATAGACAGCTCTACGAATCAATAAGGTAAATTAGCGTCGAAGAGTGGAATTGACAGGCAGTTAAAATTAGCTGTCTGTGTAACCCTCTACTCAGGCTGACATGTCTTTGCAAATAATAACCTCTGGATATTCCGTGTCAACAACACTATGGATCTAGTTAGAAAAGCATACGGATCAGAAATGTCCTCCAATTTGTCGTCCTACCATATAACCTCTGGATACACTTGAACTATTAATTATTGTCCAGTTTGAGGGACATCAAGTGTTTTTAGACCATAAAACGTACACTTGAAAATGGACAAATGGCCTGTGGATAAAACTCTGCTCTCTGAGATCTGTCTCTGTTGTGTTTTTCTTCTGTCTATGTGACGCTTAGCTTCCTGGGGACCGGCTTGTCCAGCTTTAGGATTCCAATGACAGGTCCAAGGATTGCGTTGGCAAATCAAACACACTTGTGGAACAGAGGAAATCTTCTTTTCGGAGGAGCATGTATTATGGATGGACTTAAGAGATTAGACGGGGAGCTGCTTTACCTGCAGTGGACGCTGCTTGTCCTGGCTCTTTGGAGATTTCAGGCCACTGCCTGGCTGCTGCAAGAGTAATTGCCTCGCTGCTTGTAGGGCCTGGGAAGAAAAGAACACAAGACAAAAGACAGTGTGAAAAAAGAAAGAAAGAAAGAAAGATGGGGAAGAGGGAAGGAGGGAAAAGAAACACTGGAACTGACAGAAGAGATAATTCAAATTTTCAGGGACAAAACAGTCATCTCTGACTGAGAACCCTGTCAAATATCACCTGGTATTTTCCGCAACACATCCTGATGCGGTTAACACTACGCTGGAGATACGTTTTAGTAACAATTCACAGAGCTGTGATCAAGGATAAATACAGTTTGTCTAGAGTACCCCTGAAGAAGAGGGTGGAGGGGGTGGTGGGCTGAAAAAAAAAGGCAGAGCGTCAGTAGAATTGACCTGTCTAGTGTGTGCTCAACTGAAATACCCACTTCTCTCTGCAAATTACTGCCACATTTGCATATTCATAATATCAATTTGAAGTAGAGGCAGCACCATGTGAAGTGTCTCTGGGAGCTGTAATTAAAGTTGACAAAATCAACATCAGATTACATTTAGAGTGAATTAACTAGCAGCCCAGGTTTCACACTATGCATTAAGTGTGCTTATGAGCAGAGGATGGGTGATAGATGGATGGAAAGATGGGTAGGTAGATAGATAGAGAAGGAGAGACCTTTCCCTGCCTGATGAAATTAGTTCACAGCCGTTTACACATGGCATAAAGA
Organism: Seriola dumerili; assembly: GCF_002260705.1. Lineage (NCBI taxonomy): Eukaryota > Metazoa > Chordata > Actinopteri > Carangiformes > Carangidae > Seriola > Seriola dumerili. Next base: position 10,957,979 of record NW_019174393.1, read on the forward strand.
ATTAGAAAATTCATATTTGTAAATTGTAAAATTTGTCATCAACACCCTTTGATGTGTTTGCCAGACATGGAGATGATAAGAATCAGAGAGGCTGGAGATGTGGCGTAATTTATTTCTCTAGGGTTTGATGGGATTACAGATCTCCTCCCGCCTGGCTGTGTGCGCTGAATGTGTGTGACGAGCGAGCTCCAGCTTCACAGGTACCGTGGCAGCTGGGCTAGCAGCTTCACTTCAATTCTTCAAGAGCAGACGGATGAAAGAGTCTGGCAGAAAAGAACATTGTGCACTACTGCTGCTGCTCCACACAGCCGTATACCTTGTATTCTTCAGGCCCACGAGCATCAAGTGGGACACACACACACACACACACACTAACACACACAACACAACACAACACAACACAACAACTTCACAGGTGTTTCTTTTTTGATGAAAAAAGAAGAGGACGAGTAGGAGGAGAAGCAAGAAATAAGAAAAAAAAAAAAAAAAAAAAAAAAAAAAAAAAAAACTAGATGGAGAGTGACACTTCCTCAGGAATCAGGGGTGCTCATTTTATTTTCTGGTGCTTGCCAGTATCCATGACAACAGCTGCCTTGACAGGGCGTGCATATGGCGCAGCTCTGCCAGCTGGTGGGAACAATGTTTGAACTAGTACATTGAGATCCTGAGCAAACAGGAGGAGAAGACAGGAGAGAGAGAGAGAGAGAGGGAGGGAGGCAGTAAAAAAACGAGAGAGAAAAAGAGAGAGAGAGAGAGAGAGAGAGAGAGAGAGAGAGAGAGGAGGGAAAAAAAGTTGCCACGTCTTAACCCCTCAGGGAACGTAGCCACCCCCCTGATCAATTATGAAAAGACAGAGCTTGGGGGGGTGCTTGGAGAGGTGGTGGTGATGCTGGGAGGAAGGATGGATGGAGGAGGGGGGTTGGATCTGTCTGTCTGGCTGCTCAGGAGGAGCCAGGCTTTCTGAACTAAAGTAAACAAACATTACACTGGCACTGGGTCCTAACTGCATTGATCTGTCTCCTTGGTAAGAGGAGCCTAGTCGCCACCAGTTTATATGTGTGCGTGCATGCCTGTGTGCGTGTGCGTGTGTGTACTGTGACATCTGTAAGCTGAGCCATGGCCTTTCTTCAAAAAACACACACTAGCACATACAAAAAGTTGCTTGTAGCACACACTAAAGTACACATCAGCACCTGCAGCCGGCAGACACAGACACACAGACACACAGACACACAGACACACACACACACACACACACACACACACACACACACACACACACACACACACACACACACATACGTGAAGCTTTGCCATTCGTGGACTTTTTCTTAAATGGATGGGAAATCAAACATTGCTTGACTTTCGCTTCCTTTAACTCAACACAAAAGACAAAACAAATTCCTTGAATGCAGCCAATCACTTTGCTAATTAAAACACAGGGCCTAATTAATCTCGGCATGATTGGTGAATCAAAGTAATTATAAGGCTTATTGAGTCCTGCACACTGTAGTTAGAGGGAAGGCTGCTTGATGAGAGCAGCCCAAGGTAGCTGCCTGGAGGAAATGTTTATCCATGTGTGAATCAATAATGACTCGCTGTGTTATACCCAAAGTCAAAAGACCCACTCAATATCTTACACACGGTCAAGAGTACAAAGGAAGAGATGATTTTAACTGCACTTTCAATATCCATGCCAGGTAAATATAGAGGGAGGTGCAGGTATGAGAGGCGACACACAGGGGTGAAGCTGAGAGATCAACTACACCAGGCTTATTAGAAAAGAAGTCTGCCCAGACTGCATAAAGAGTACTTCTCCAACAACAACACAGACCTTATCAACACCGGCCAAACTTTTCTAGAGTGGTTTGTCATGCCTGAAACTGTCTGTCACCTCTTCTGTGGATGTGGGGTTAGCCATTTTTCTGAGAGTCTGTGACAGTGTGAAAGGTAAGGGAGGAAAAAAAAAAAAAAAAAGTCCTGTCCCCTCACTTTCACTGGCTCTGAGTATTCAGCCATTACAGTAAAAAGCACCAATTTGTGCCACCCACTTCCCACTCCACATAGATGGCAAGCTGAAGCCCATCTCAAAGCACAAAAAGCACCAAATGCCAAGGAAAGTCATCAAAAGTTTGCTGAAGAGCTGCTGGAGCGGACAAAAACACAGACGAGTGCAGAAGCACCGTCTATTTAACCTGGGTTGCTATGCACGAAAAAATGACATCCCCAGTCTATTAATGCACACATTGTATAAACAGCACAATGTGACACATTCTTCAGAATGAGAGAGCAAGCCAGACAGAAAGAGAGAGAGAGAAAGAGAAAAAGAGCCAGGCCCTGCTATATAAATAACAAGGCACTCAGAGGCATATTTGATGTTGATATCCATCACTGAGGTTGGAAAAGAGGAAAAAAAATAAGACGAGGGAAAATAACACACAGAGCGACCGAGACCACGACACGGGGATCCTTATGAAAATAAGATTCAGCCCAAATGGATCTGGTGTAATTGGTTTCAGATAGTGAGGTCAGGAGAAAGGCGATACAGGCAACTATTATGCGAAACGGACTGAGAAACAAGAATGTTTACACAGGCATTCCTCTGCTACATTAATAGGCATGCAGAGATCACTGGAGAGGGAGAAAAGGAGAGAGTGAGAAGAGACTGACAGAGAGGGGACGAAAGAGGAAACTGAAAAAAAAAAAAAAAACATCAGCCATCCATTCACCCCCCCCCCGCGACTATCCTCCACTCTCCCATGTCCCAGTGTTAAGAGTCTATACAGAACAGGGTAATAAGGAACACATATCACAATGCACCTTTGTAAGGAGCATGCAAAGATCTTAAACAAGCATGAAATACATTAGCAGGCCCTGCAACACTGGGCCGGACCATTACAAATCTCCAGATTGCTTATTGTGTGTGGTGGAGGTGGGGTGCAAGAGCGAGAAATAAGCCATCCACTAAGAACATCACTCTTTTCAAATCCACCTGGAGACTGCACGATATGCAGCCATGACATTGGAATTGGATATATCTGAGGTGCTGTGACATTGTGTTTGGACAGTGCAGATCACTTCCTGGCTCAGGTCACGTTGGGAGTTGTTGTTATTAGAGGATATAGCAGATATTGGAATGATGACACAGGTATGAAATACGCTGCCCTCAACAGGTACGTCTTCACAGCACTGTGGCCTCTACAGGATGATCCCATGCTCCAGAAAGTAGCTGTGAACATGGCATATCAGTTGTTGATCAATACGAAATGGGTTGCGTCATGATGACACAGTCTTTCCGTGGTGTGCAGAGCAGATGTTTTGTGTGTATGCATGTGAGTGTTTGTTACAGGGAGTAAAGGGCTGCTGTTCAACACTGGGCTGCCGGCCAGAACAACTCCAGTCATGCTGACAGCTTTGACAACTCCTACACGTTCACACACACACACACACACACACACACACACACACACACACACACACACTCTGGTGTGCACATATGCACACACATACACAGCACAGCACAGCCAGGCTTATCTATCGTCGCTTCCAGGAAACACAGACAAAGAAGGAGGGGGGAAGGAAAAAAAAAGAGGCAAAAAAGAAAAAGTGTGACACTTTATCAAGCGGAGAGGGAGTCGCATGCCACGAAAAACAAGGCACAAACAGTTTAAGCTGAACAAACAAACATGGCTGATTGGAGTGAGGCTGCTGGCCCGCTGGCGGAGGAGATATGCGCTGACACTCCACACCAAAATATTTACACCCTATCTTCTTATATAAGTGGATTCAGGGCAGATGGATGGATGGATACGGATTTGGAGGGGCTGGCTGGAGAGGATAGACAAATGAGAAGAGAAGGGGAGAAGGATAAGATGTCCCATACAATGTCTGAATACGAAAGTGGGGCCTGAATTTGTGAAAACAAGCAAGTGCGACCAGGGAACGTGGTCGGAACAGCAGAGGCCCTAAACAGCCTTCATGCATGAACAGAAGGGCTGCAGCTGGGTGGTGCTGAGATCACAGAAACTGCCCTGAAACAGAAGTTTAATCACACAACTGATAGTAGAGCATGTGTCTATAAAAGCGAAAATTTGAGAGTAGTGTTGCTCCACATCTGCTTGCTTTATAAACACTGTGTCTGAGATGGTGGTGGAGCAGTCAACAGTGATTCCTCCAGTGTAGGTCAGAACAACAAACAATGAAGACAACAAGAAATGGTGCATGGAAAAGAAATGCACATGATGATTTCCTGATCTCCTTTGGATACTCACTGGTAAATTAATGCAGGTACTACAACTGTTTAGTGATCAGGCCAATGCTTGATGTGTGTTGGCTTCTTTTGTTCCTATTGATTCCATTCAATGAAACAGGAGTAGAAAGACTCCTATCCTTTCATAAAGGTCAGCACTGGTGATGATGTGCTGGTGCCTCAACAATGGCTGCAGATTCCCTTCCCTTATTGCCTCCACAAAGGCAGCAGAGAGCATGATACACATGTGGATTCAGTCACCTTCACTTGACTGCAGTTGCAGACACAGAGCTAAAGCAGGAATGCAAACAAACACTGCAAAAGTTGTCGAAAAAGGCTGTTAGAATGTGACAAGATCGGATTTATTTTTCTATGTCAAACTCAAGTGGTACTTCTGAATGTTGAAGCTAACGTGAAAGTGCCTTGTGGTGCACTACCAAAAAAAAAAAAAAAAAAAAAGGTTACATTTCAGAGTATATTTGCTCGACTGACAAGTGTAAAAGAAAATCAAACATCATCCATGGAGGTTGCCTCAGCTCTACCCAAGCTCCCTCCCTATTTCACCAAAGTTGGATCACCTGGCTCCAATAACTTATAGGATGGTGGCAAACGGGGGGGGAGTTAGAACCTATGGGTGACTTCTCAGATGCTGCTTTCATGAGAAACCAGAAAAAAAGAGAAACTAAAGAGAAAGAAAGAAGAGAGAATTTGGAAAGTATGTAGGAGTAATGAGCATTTGAATGTATGACTCAATAAATCAACAGTCTGCAGCGAACAAGGGAGGGAGAGGGAGGGGGAGGTCCATGGAGAATCTGCTTGGACCTCAGGACGGAGGTAAAACTATCCAGCAGAACAATGGGCTTCTGTGTCCCACTCTGCTATCTCTATCTCAATATTTTCAGCTACTTCAGCTTCCCCTGGCTCTACATATAAAGGTGCTTCATCCAAAAATGAGAAAACGCTCTGTCTTGTGCTCAATTGTTGCGTTGGTCTCCTGCATCGTGATCTCTTCTTGCTCTCTTCAACTCCTTACTACCTTTTTGCTGCACTTTGAATTCAACTCAACTTCTTTTCTCTCCCCTCCCTCTCTCCCATTCTCCACATGCTCATATCACATTATTCATTTCTTTCCGAACCCCCCCCTTTCGCACGTCTCTCACCCCTTGTTTATTGATTCTCTAGATTAAAAATTCCTAGGGTGGAGGATTGTAACACACAAGCATCAAATTATTTTGGGGTGTGCTTATTTGCCTTTCCCTTGCATCTATTTGGCCTGTGTCTGTAGACAATTATGCCTACCCAGCCCCAGACTCAGGTGCTAATAATGAAGGACAAATAGAATCATATGTGTAAACTTCCCCCACTGATGAAAATTTATATTAACTTTCTGCCACAGTAAACAGAGCTGCATAGCTACACCCTCCCGGGAGGATTGACAAGATGAATTTGCTCGCTCCTTCCCCAGGAAGAAAGCTTGTATAAGGAGAGAAGAGTGGTGGTAGTGGGAGGGGCTTGCGGATGTCTAGCTGTATTGTGTAACCTCGCACTTATTTTTCCACTAACGAAGACAAAACATGGGTCTGTTTTGCCCATCACAAACAAAGTGTGTGTGTTTGTTTCTGCGAGAGGGAGTTGAAGAGTGCATATGCACCGTGTCTGCCGAGGCGCTGGGAGGCCGTGCCAGCAATAACAGAGAGCGTGGCCTGCTGTCGTTCACTGCAACTGCTGACACTCGCTAACATCCAACCTCCTGCTGTCATCACCATAAATATTCTGCACAAATACAATGATATATCTGTTCTAGCAACAGAAGCTAATCATTTTTAGCTACCTTCATGTATTTTGACCATGTTTTATCAGGTGTGAAAGTCCATAAAAGTGAAAACCAAGTCTTAGTCTCACAAATGTCATAACTGGTTGTGTTCTTCAGACATTCCTCTGTCCGTTGTCTCAGTGCATCTCTTCCATGCTTCATTACTCGTGAAATTCAATTTACCCCAACAATGCACCTGCCTCCCTCGCTCTCTGTCTCTGCTGGTGGCTTCAGCAAGTCTTTACTTTGACCTGTGCTGTACTGCTACATTTAGATAAGGTGACAGCAGGCCCATTCAGCAATGCTCTTTATCTAGTGCTGCTCTTAGGGAAGTCCTTTAGTGCCCGACAGCTGAGAACCTCCACAATATACTATCACAAAGAGACAGAGGAAGAAAAATAGAGACAGAGAAACAGAGAGAGAAGAAAAGGGTATTTGTGTGGGTGGGAGAAGAGAGAGGTGTGTGTCTGTGCGTGTGTGTGTGTATGTGTGTGTGTGTGTGTGTGTGTGTGTGTGTGTGTGTGTGTGTGTGTGTGTGTGTGTGTGTGTGTGTGTGTGTGTGTGTTTTTGAGGTGGACAGTGTGTGTGTGTGTGTGTTTGAGGTCAAGTGTTCTCTTTGCAAAAGCAAAGCTGGCATGAGGTATGAGTGCTCAACTGTGCAGCCCCGCAACCCTGCGGTCACACAACAAAACTCAAACGCACACATCCTGTCTGTATTACACACACACTCTCTCTCTACTGAAGCGCCTGATTTCCTCTTCAAGTGATTATGATCCCGCTCCTTTTCACAGTTCCAGGCGAGCGGAGGTCACACAGCTGGATGAATACCTGATATGAAATGTTGCATTCAAGCCAGCCATAGTTCATTTGGAAAAGGGGCCAGTGGAAAAACTGGAATTGTGGGATTGCAAGAGGGCCTGTATTGCTTAGACCCAATTGCTTATAAGTAGTAAGCTAATTATCTGAACTCTTACAAATTGAATAAGGTTGAAATGCCAAAGAAACATACTGAAATATGCTGTCAATATGACAGTATAAGTATAAAAAATAACTATATGCCTGCTGTAGCTTTTCAGTGAACTTGAACACAGCTGTATGTCTATGCAAACTAAGGGTTTTCTCATCTTTCTTGTCTGAGTATCAGACACAGAATGAAGCTGTTTTTAAAGGCGCTTGTGTCTGTCTTTGTTGACAAGGCCTTATTAAGAGGCTCCCTCTCCAAAAACATGGCCAGAGGTGGTTAGTAATCTGACTGTGGCACCAGAGAGCAAGCAGCTGCCGCCAGTTTTGTGCAGAACGCCAATACCAATAGATGCTGCTGAGAAGATGAATGTGCTGACACAAACGTGTGCATATGTGCACTGTACATAAGACACATGCACAAACAAAGACTGGCAAATAAAAGGGTGGGTAAACCCTAGCTCATCTCAGCTGCTGCATCCTGGGTAGGTAAACTGCATTTAAGTGCATTTACCCTCCATTAAACGACTGATAAAAACACACAGAGCAGGTACACAGCACGCAAACACTCAACACCTACACAGGAACACAAAACAATGATCAAGAAAAACAGGAAAGCTAGTGGGAGGGACTGTCATCCATCTTTATGCCAGCCACAATTGGCTTAAAAGGAGCTGTTGTTATTTTAAAGCCATGGTGTTTGGGTCTGCCTGTGCATTGACACAAGCAACCCAAACCAGCATGCCTGTTCGGTGCGTGTGGATAAGACCCCGTCTTGGGAGCTCTGCAGTTGCAAGTCAATAGTATGAGTGTCTGTCTGTCTCATCCTGCAGAGCTGTGGTTAAGTGCTGAGTCTAAGTGTTACCCTGTTCTGGGGTCGATGAGGGAGCACCCTAAAGACCTCTCCTCACCCTTTGCATGGCTCGGCCTGAATTTGGCCTGAAGCTTTAGCAACATACATGTATTTATGCATATTAATTTTTCAGACAATTTTTTATCATGATGTTTGTTTGTTTTTTCAATCTTTCTTATATCAGACGAGAGGAGAAAACTTGATCAATCATTGTTTTCCGCCACTGAAGAAAGTCAGGACAGACATTTAGTGGTCAGTTTATATGAGTTTATGTGACTACTCTATCTTGCCATTAGCCCCCAGTCTCCTCAGTGAGATTGTGCCCCATTTAGGGTGATGTATCTTTCAATGAATACCACACTTCCCCCAAAGATCAACTCAATAAATAGCCACTACATCTGCCTGTGGAAGGATCATGGATCACATTCACTCCCCCTCTCGTCTGTCATTCTCATTGCTTATGTAACACCTATCTTTTCCTCTGCTCCTCCTTCTTTCTTCCTCCCTGCATTGTACCTCGGTGGTTGTCTTGTGAATATTCCAATTACAGCGATGTGTGTTTGACCTTTAAGTGAGCTGTAGAAGATATAGTTATCTGCCTTCCACTCTGACACCCAGCGTCTATCAGTCAGTGTTCCACCCCACCACCACCACCACCCTCACCAGAACAGGATGCTAGACTGAGCTGGGTCTGGTGAGAGAGAGGGAGCTATCATAGGCACAGACTGTGACTGGGGTGAGGTAGGCAAAGAAGCTCGGAGGGTCCCTGTGATAAGAATGTAAAAATGCATAAGGTTTGTGAGGGAATACATAAACGTATACACACAAACTTGCACTCAGAGAGGGAGAGAGATGTTAAACATTTTTTTTTCTTCTTTCATCTGCAACCAGCCTGACTGAGCCTTACTTCCATAAACAAAAGCTTTTCCAACAGCATCCTATATCACGCTTCTAAGAACAAGCAAGCGTGAGCAGAGTCATACTTCTTTAGTTTCATTCTTATTCACCGCCTTTTCCAAAGGGCTAATCTACATCTTTCATTGAATCAAGAATGGAAATTCACAAGAAATGCTTCTTTTTCAATTTCATGCTGAAGTAGCTCAAGTTAGTGGATGTAATTTCTCCTAACAAGAAAATTTATCACTCTGTTGCACACTTAGTCCAGCTATGTGAGAAAAGGGCCTCCTTTTCCGCATTTTTTTTTTTTCTTGGGCTTTGATAAATGTGCCAAAAGCATGATCACTCCCTTCATAGCACTCCATACAAGGACAGAACAATTACAGTGGTTATTAAAAAAAAAAAACCTCTAGTTGAAATTTGTATGAAAGATAAATGACATATCATTTAGGACTGCGGTGAAGGCATTACAAAATTAAGCAAGGACTAAGCCAAGAGGGGGATGGGGTTGTTTTACACATATTGTAGAGACCTCAACTTCTGAGTCTGAGAATTATGTCACTGTACAGAGACAAGCGGGTAGACACACTGATAGCTGACACAAGGAGTATGGAAAGAGAAAAAAGAAAAGAGAAAAAAACAGCAGTTTCCAGTGATTTGGAGAGGGATTCTCTCCTCACACATTTAAAACTTCTGCCAACAAAGAAGTATTTCCTCACGGTGACAGAATTTCTGGGAAAGACTAACGATGCAAAAAACTCCAAATCCATTTGAAGTTTTGAGCAAAGTGTGATTATCGGGTTCACGCTGAATTGGATGATGAAGTCCAAACAGGTGAAAAGGAATGCATGAAGAATAGCATCGCTGAAATAATACCACGCATGGTCAAGCCACCTGGCTAATGTATATTTATCTTGTAAACGTCTGATAAATGCATATGCAGAAACAATCAAATCTCTGGGTTCCCATTGGAAGATTCTGCACCACGGACTCAAGCGTGAAACCAGTATCAGCTTAGTGTCTAGTCAAGCTTGAAGCGCTGCGCCTGTTCCACAAAGCATGTTCTGCATATGCTCATGGGCGTCACTTTTATCAGGGTGGAACAAGCAGCTTTCCAGTGCTATCACTGATCAGTTCGTGCGAGTTAAGTCCCCGAGTGTGGGTAAATAAGCAGTGGTTAGGTCCTGATGAGGAATGGCAGGCTGTTTGAGCGGGAACATAGGCTGGAGAGAGGCGGCCCTGTCTATCTCTGCTGCAATGCATTCCTAGTGTGACTTCCATCATTAACCTCAGACTGGAGTACATCTTATTCTCTGTACCTGCCCAAAACAAATATTCAACTTACTCTCCCAAACCACTTGACTGTGAGTGTTTTTTTTTTGTGTCCTAAATCACCTCCTCAGACTTAATATATGCCATACTGTTTGTTCTACTTGCAGACATATAGCAAATTATATGTCTGACATTATTATAAACTTGTAAATGATACAGATGTCAGTCCACCTTGACAGCAAATACAGGACCTGACCTTGACTGATAAAATCCAGCAGCTTCAGCTCTAAAGCCTGCAGTGAAGAGAGCCAAAGCCAGCGCTAAGTGACATGTCAGTCAGTTCGTCTGTTTGGAGCCTTCAATTCCCCACGGCCTGAGCTTATTTACTGCATTTGTATGAAAAGCTGTGAAGAGGAGAGGGCTGAGAGCCCGGCTGGCTCTCTTACATATGTATACAGTGTTTGGAGGCAATGCGTAAAGAGCATCTCCCCTTGCAGCCTGGTAGCGTTACAACTACAAACAACATGGGAGAAGGATAGAGCCATTTATATATTCAAAAATGGGTCAGGGATGAAGGTAATCGGAGCAGCAGAGAGTGTTAACAAGTGCAACATAAAAAGATGATACCTGGAATCTGTTAGCAGAGATTCTGGGAGCGCATTAGGGAAAGAGAGCACCAGTGACATTAAGGATGCTACTACGTCTTGCTAGTCATCTTCTTAACCAGATTTGAAGTCATTTTAATATTAGTTAGAGAAGAGGAGGGGGGTATACACAACAAACCATCGGGCATGCGTTTCAGAGTCTGATTTGTTACTATTCATGGCTAAAGCGGAGAGGAACTGTAATACTAGACATGCTTGTTAAATTCACAACACTCCAAAGCTGCCTTCTAGCAAATCCTGTCTTTTGGTTGTCAGCTTAAGACACCCCGGCATATGCATATGTACGATTTTTAAGCTCTGTTAAATGGATAGCGGTGTCGTGGCCTATCAAATGACTATAAGCTACTTGCCTTTTTGGGGGGGAAGGGACGCATTTACAGAAAAAGCAGGCAGCAATGCGTTACCTTGTATGCATCGGAAAGCACCCCACCACACATGTTTTCTCCATCCTCCTGTTAACTCCACATTAGAGCAAAACAGAGCCATTTACATGTATGTATTCAGGCTGTGTGTGACAGTAACACTCCACCCAGCCATATTAATGACTGGTACTCTGTTTAAGCCAATGACAGGGGAGTGGCAACAAACAATGACAGAATGCCTGTTTTCGCTTGTGAGGCCAAGAAAGATGATACGCCATTCACCACCGAGGCAGTTTGCAAATAAATTATTGTGGAGGGTATTGAGCTGAAGCAATTGCTCAATTCCTTCGGAGTATGTGTTGAGTGTGTGTTTGTATGAGTGTGCATGCACGCCTGTATATGTGTTTGTGCTTGTGTGAGTGGACTTATAGATCCAGTGCCATTTATTTCCCAGAGCTGGAGCGGGGCAGTTAGGGAGGCGTAAAAGGAAATGAGTTGTGAAGTGGCCATTGATCCTGGCCTGCACTAGGTTGGCTGGAGACTGCAGGACTATTGGCCACAGTATGTGCTACTGAATGACTGCCTCTTATTTACACTGAGGTGGTTAACCCTGGCCCAGTTCCTTTATCACTGGGCTAATGTGCTACACAGGAAAAAAGGAAAAGAAAAGAAAAATGTTTCAGGTCAAACAAAAGGCCTAATCTGGGTCAAATGTCAAGTGGCTTCCATTTAATGCATGTAGCACCGCCATTAAAATGTATGAAAATGTTAATGTACATGTGGTTTCTGTTTTACTTTATATTTGATTTCTTCAGAGCAAAAAAGCTTGTCACAGCAAGTGGCCTCTGTAGATGATATCCTGTATACACACACACACACACACACACACACACACACACACACACACACACACACACACACACACACACACACACACAAGTATCTGTTTCTCTACCTGTGTCACCCTCGACCCGCTCTGTCTTCACCACAGCTCCCAACTGATTGAGCATAAAAATACCCATAAGCATTTATTTCCAGCAGATTTCACTGCGTCTATCCCTCTCATCCTCTCTTCTCTCTTCCTCCATCGCTCGCTCTGCCCCTCTCTTACTGTCCCTTTCTCCTCGTCTCTCTTTCAAGCCTTGCAGCTTGACATTTCGCCATGCTCTCGGGGGACTCCTGCACGAAATGGAGTTACTGGGAGAGCGCCACTGTAAATTCCAGGAGGCCACATGTAATGTGTCTTAAACATAGATGGACAGCCCAGGTTTCAAGGAGCTGAAGAATGAGACAGAGGAAAAAAGAGGGGGGAGAAGGGGCGACAGAGGGAGAGGAGGAGGAAGAGGTGGCGTCTAGATAGATAATAGAATAATACTGTGTTTTGTCTGGGGAAGGGTGAGCAAACAGTAGCTATGCTGTCATTCACACCCTATATCTTTAGTGTCATCGCAAAGGGGGAAATACAGGCCTATATGTCACAGGCCTGTATGTACTATTCTGTAGGGACTGTCTGCCGATAGCCGGGCTCGAAATAAAAAGAAAGGATGGCTTTCATTGTAAATAAGTCAGGCACAAGGTTTGCCAGGGAAGAGCTCTTTTCACTGAAAGGGGAAATAATTTCACAAAGACATACAGTACATGCTGCTTCCCTAATGTTTCTCCAGCCTTTGCAGAAAAACCTTATCTTCACACAGATGATGGTTAACAAAAGGCCCCTTTATGAAATTGTTCATATTTCAACGGAGGTCTTTCTCCTGTCCTGAGAGGTGATTGATGCATCAGGCCAGGGCCAGTGTCTTATTTACACAGTTGAGTGGGGCAATCTCAGGCCTGAAAGATAAACCTAATGAGCTTCTTTGTGTAAGGGTGCAAATGAGAGACACCATCCTCCCTCCCTCCTTCCCTTTTCCATCCAAAGGGACAGTCTGGGTGATTAGGCCTTTAAATTATGCTCAAGGGCAAAGCCCAGATTTGCATCTTAGGTGTGTGTGTGTGTGTGTGTGTGTGTTCTCCAATAGTGAGAGACAGACAGAGAGGCAGGTGAAGGGCAGAGGGAGAGAGAGATGCTTGAGGCTTGTTTGTGGGAAGTGATGGGAGGTGAACACTGTGTGTGTCAGTATTTTACAGTGTGTGTATTCACCTAAACTAAACAACAAACTTGAGTTGTTGTAAGAGGGAGGTGAGCTCACATGTCTTTCAAATGAGTGCACACACACACATTCATTCACACACACACACACACACACACACACACACACACACACACACTGTCATTTTGTCCTTTGTCTGTGGGGTAACTTTCTCCCTAATGACTTTCATTTTGGGGAAAATTTCATTTGCCCCTAAACCCTAAATATTACCCATCACTTGCTGTCAGATTTCTCATCCTTTATATTTCCTCCAGCTAAACAGCTAGGAAGGCAGGTTAATTGCTGTCACTCTCAAGTTGGACCACTGCCTGGCTCCCGTGTAGCGACAGGGGTAGCCTAGAAGAAAGATGGCACCTTGGCGCACTTATTGTAATTCCTGTCAAAATGCTGCAGTCATTTAAATGGGGTTGGATAGTTTGCATTTTGCTGCATCATGTGCATCTGGAAAACACTAAAATGCACACTTAACCAGTTTACCGACATGTAGATCTCTGCTACAGTCTCTTATACACTGCATTTCTGTGCAAAAGTAAACAAATATTTGTCCTAACAAACAAGGAAAGAATGAATTTCACATAAAAAAAATAAATAAATAAAAAGCAACCACAAGGCTTTTTTTTGTTGATGTTTGTTAATAACAGGAAGCCAATATTTTCCAAATATGTCTGGATTTAATGAGTTAGTCGTCTGGATGAGTAGTAGGCTGCAGTAACAGAAGGTTGTCCCCACAGCTTTCCAAAGGTCTTTGGTTAAAACGACTGCCCTGACCACAATACATAAGCCAAGGTCTCCATCTTGCTCTGAATATCAATACACTTCCTACAGCAGTGAGCCCATTTAGAGGGGCAGTAGTCCTGAGTATTGGCTCATCAATCCCACTGATAACCCTGGCAGGATTAAGTCTACAGACCACTGTAATCAACTAACAGGCTCATTATGGACATTATGGTATAGATCCAAAGATCAATGCATGACTCCCATGTACATACATAGCAGCATATAGTATTAAAACACAGAACTTACTGGGGCCAATGATAAATTGATTGGTAATATAAGCTCAGCACATTTTTTTGCTCTTTTTTTTTTAACAAGGGAGCTTTTATAGTGATCATCTTAGCATAGTAATTAGGGTTGTGCAACATTCATCATTTGCTCTGATACATATCTGCAGCTGGCAAATTGCAATCAGATACAGTGGGTATCTAATCTGTGATCTCAAATCAAATTAGGTCTATTTAGACAACCTTGGGAATGGGGTGATGAAACCCTGACAGAAATTAGGGGCTGGAAATTCAATTGTGACACAAGGGTTATTATTCAGATACATGGATAGCGGAGTGTGTGACTTTCACATTGGAATTGATACAAATTATAACTAGGATATTGCGATCAAATAAAAACAAGTGCATTATTTGTTTAGTTTAACTATCAATATTTGAATATGGAAAGAATTTCTCCTGTGTAACTTAGTCTTGATCTGTGTCCTAAAAGCCTCTGGCCAAATCTAAGGCGAAGAGACCTTAAGATGCTGCTTTTCTAATTATAGCTGCAGGTGGTATTTTGGAGCTGCTAGGTAATGGCACAACCCACAGGGACAGTGGAGAATTCATCAGTGCTTATTATTAATCATCCCCCCAGCAGCATGATGAGAGACTGGAGCTTCTATACCCACCGGACCACTCAATGTCATTCCAAATATGGGTGGAAAATTAAACCCAACAGCCTTCCTTCAGAATGGACTCAGAGCAGACATGGACTGGAAATTTTTACTGCACACAGGTGCAAAAAAAAAAAGAAGAAAAAAAAAAAAAAAATTATACAGGCATGTATGAATGCATGCATATATGACCGAACCATATATATGCTTCGTACACACACATGACAGCTGCGATTCACTTACACACACCTGCCAACATCGCTGTCACCTTCTACAGATGAACACGCAAGCAGCTGCAAAGCAGCAAAGCTCTGTGCTGACAAATGTATTTAAAAAAAAAAAGAAAAAAAAAAAGTCATCTTTCGTCTTCTTCCTCGGACTCTTTCTGCAAAGAGATGCGGCGTGAGTGCACCGCAGGAAGTGTGTGTGAAGTTAACAGCACAGGGCCCCTGTTTTAAAAAGCCTCCAGAGACCTGTTAGCTGGACTGCTCATTTCAATGTGTCTGTCTCTGGGTTGGGAGAAGGCTTGGGCTGGCCTCTTTACAAGGTGCACACTGTCATACACCCCACCCACCCTCCCCACCCACCACTACCACGGGCTCTTAGCCATACGTCCATCTCAGAGACTTAACTAGACACTTTACATGGCTTTTCTCTCTGAGTGCTGTGGCCTTCTTTTTTTTTTCTTTTCTTTTTTTTTTTTTTTTTTTTTAAACGGCAGTGCTTTCATTGTTTTTCGATCACTTACTGAGTTTACATTTACACAGACAAACACACACACACACACACAGACACACACGCTTTTCTCTACATATTTCAATTAGACTGATCTCAGTAATTTAGTCTCATATTAGATTTTTTAAATCTGTTGCTCAGATCTAGGCAATTGTCAATAAAATAAAGGTAACAAACATTTCTCAGTTGTCTTAAAGCTCTTTCTTGTTTATATATATATATATATATATTTAACTTTACAATAGATTAAATTAAATTGTGTTGAAAATTACTCAATATCTAAAATAAAAATGCTCAAAAGATTTTTTACCAAATTCCTTGTGCAACCCTTTTGAAGACAACAGTCATATGAATGTTCTGTTGAGCAACTCACAGTGAGGTTCTGTGCCACAACAGTTTAACAGTGTCTTTGTCCTGCTCTCTATCTCTGTCTGTTTTACCCTCTATCTGCAGAGTATCAGCGTAGATACACCTTCAAATGTAAAAGAGTGATGACTGAGAGAGGGAGAGAATCGACCCCAATCAGGTGGGTGGGTGTGTGTGTGTCTGTGTCTGTGTGTGTGTGCGCGTGTGTGTGTGTGGCAGAGTGGTGATAAATGGGGGTTGAGGCCACAGTACTATGATGCCGCTTCAGCCACCAGCAGGACATACTGGTGCTGTGCTGTGGATGGAGGGTGGGTGGGTGTTGGGAGGGGATCAGGGTATGGGGGATGGAAGAAGTGATGGTGGGGGGTGCAGGGGGGGCTGCAGGACATGCTTCATTTTGCTACACTGAATACCCCCACCTCTGCATACACACACACACACACACACACACCAGCATCTATCGTATTCCCCCGACAAAAACTGACCACAGGGCTTCAGCTGGTGCCAAAAATACACACAAGCATAAACACACACAACTATACGCTTGCATGAAAATTCCCATCTAGCCGAAAGGACAGCACGCATCATTACAAACCCGCGGAGTTGTCCCCCGTCCACCCCAAAGCGCGGCCCTCCGACCTCATCTCCCACTGCTCTTTTGGCAAACTGTCAAAGCCATCATTCACCGTGAAAAGACACGAGAGACACTTGACTCCTTTACTCTGCTGGCGACTGACTTTCACAACTCCTGCCCCCCAGCAACCCCCGCCCCCACCGTAGTTCATTCACCCTCAACTTGCTCGGACTGAGGAGAATAGAGTCAGTACAACAAAACGTGAATTTGACGAAGGAAACGTTTAAGAGACTGAAAACAGAGCGTCAGATATTTGTGGTTAGTTAGTGGTGCCTCCAAACAGAACAAGTCACTATAATCAATACAGTAATTAACCAACAGGGAGGGAACAATATTATCAAGTCGGTCAGAGAGGAAAGTGGGGTGAAAAAATCTAAATTATTTTCTAGATGGGCAGAAAGTGAGATGGAGAGACTGTGTGCAAATCAGTCTTTCAAAAGTGACACGGTCAAAGGTTCCTGTCGCTGGTGGGTCTGTGGTTAGAGCATCTGTGTCTGTGTGTGAGCCTCTAACTAGTGCCGAATTAGGAGGCCCTCTGGTGGATACAGCACTGCCATGACAGACAGACACACACACACACACACACACACACACACACACACACACACACACACACACACACACACACACAACCCAAACGCGTCCGTACTATGCTCCAACACACACATTCTTTCCCTTTCTCTGTCTCTCTCTCTCTCTTGTGCAGTCTCACACACACTCTTACATGCGCACACACACACAGACACACACGTATACACACTTTCTAACTCTTTCACATGGCTGCAGAGAGCTCTCTATAAATATAAACTGAAATGCCAACGCAAAAAACACAACAAAATCCATAACCAAGTAAAACTGTCACTGCAAAACATTTTCATCACTCTGCAGGCAACAGCTTCAGGCAAAACGTGCCGACAGCACAACAAACTAACGAGAAAATTCACCAATAATATAAACAGCCGATTATATAAACAATGTTTTTTTTTTCCATCTGCTAAACAACACACACACACAAAAATACAAAACAAAAAAAAGAAAATACAACATAATGTTTCATTGTGCCTCCTGCCTATGTAGAAAACCCCAGCGCTGCCTGAGAAGAGCAGAGCAGAGTGGGAGAGCGAGGGGAAAACAGAGTGTGTGAGAGCGAGAGAGAGAGAGAGAGAGAGAGAGAGAGAGAGAGAGAGCGGCAGAGAGACGAGACGGGGGAGAAACACAACTTACCTGCTGTTGTTGCAGATGCAGCAGCTCGACTGTGCTTACTTCGCTGCTCGTGTCACCAGCGCTTGATCTCCCATCTCTACTGCCAGCCTCTAATTGGCTGCTGCTTAGGGTGCTCATTCCATTTTGACTCATTGAACTGTTGCTTATTGTCTCTGTGGCCGACTCCTGCATCATCATGATTTAAAACCTAGAAGTGATTAAGAGGCACCGGTTAGGGCTCTTCTTGTTACAATTCCCCCCTTCTTCCCTCCTATTTTTTTTTTTTTTTATGCTTCCATTATCAAGCCCTCAGTCCCCCTCTGCAAATTAAAGCATTTAAAGAAGAGGGAGGGGGGAAAGGAGAAGGGGGGGATGCAGGAGGAGCAATTATGCATTCATTGTGTAAATGAAGCAATACAAAGAGATGCACGTCCTGGTGCTATTTGAAATGGGAGGGGTTCCTAAATATGGCAAATGTTTTTATCTACTAAAATTTGGGCATGAATCATCAAAGCATCTGGCTTTACAAATTAAAGTTGTATTTTTATTTTCATTCCTATTTTTTTTTTTATAAAAATACATTTGCAAGAAATAAAAACAAAAAGAAAATGCTTAAACAAATATGTGATTCATGAACGAGCATATGCTTTCTTAATATCTCCATTACACTTTCAGACATCCAGGCACCACAGTCAGAGAAACAGAAGCGCGGGCACTCCTAAAAAATCTGACGTCTTGAAGCTGTCAGATTTTTAGTGTCGCATCTGTATGAAGTTGCCTAATGACGCAAAGCTAATCATGCAAAATTAAAATTTGGTGATGGGGGGAGGGCGGGTGGGGGAGAGGAGCAGGAGGGGGAGGCACCAAATCACATGGTGCAGGGCTTGTGATGAACACTATAATGGGTTTGTCATCTTTGCTGTGGCTAAATAAAATCTGCCTCGCAGGCTTCCATAGAGGCAGGATGCTCATGTGTCATTTATTGCCTCGATTCCTTTTTTTTTCCCCCTTTTCTTCTTTAATCAAACCTCATATATTCTTTTATTTTGTTATATTTAGGAGAAAAAAAAAATCCACTGCTGCTCTCAACAGGACACAATTAAACCAGATGTTGAGCTGCCATCAAACTTTGTGCTGGGAGAATTTAGAATCCCAGGCAAAAATTTTTAAACAACAGTAAATAAATATACGATATGGAATTAATTCTGTTGTATTTATTAGATATGGAAAACTGGTGAGAGATAGAGAAAAAAGGAGGGAAGAAAAAGGGGAAAAAAATCTATCACGAATATCACTAATGATTGTGCTAAAAACAGCATAAATTATGCATATTACCTCCTCTCTCTCCAGTAATAAATGTTTTATCATTTTCCCCTGCATTTAATGCTCTGTACCTTCGGTGGGGCAGAGAGGAGCCCCACCAACATCAGTCGACAGTCTCACAATAAATAAGACACTCAGACCCAACACACGGCAACTCAAAAAGCACCACAGAAGTATGGGTTTTGTGCTGTCTCTATTAGGAAAATAATTATTTTTATTATTTAAAATAAAAATTTGAGGCCATTCACATTTTAAATGCTAAAAAAATACTGCTACTATCACGACCTTATGGAGGAAGTTTGCTTTCAAAAGCTGTGAAGCACGTCGTTATTTCCATTCCTATTTCAACAGCAGTTTTCACTTTTCATTTTGACAATACAAAATTTATTTTTTTTAAACATATGCAAGAGCAACCCTAATGCAAGATAATCCACGCACATGCAACAAAAGAGGGACAGATGATGATTATGACTGTGTATGTGTATGTGTGTGTGTGTATGTGTACGTGTGTGTGTGTGCGCGTGTGTGTGTGTGTGTGTGTGTGTGTGTGTGTGTTGTTGTATACATTTGTACCCAGGCCACATGGGTATCATGTGTATTCTTTGGCCAGTTTTAATAGAAGTGTGTGCATATCCTTCATTGTGTGTGTGTGTGTGTGTGTGTGTGTGTGTGTGTGTGTGTGTGTGTGTGTGTGTGTGTGTGTTTGACGAGGGGCAGATACAGGACAGGCCTTAAAGGATGTCTACAGCCAGGATAAACAGGATCCAGGCAGGGAGAACAAACAGGGCTGAGCAGTTACACAGAGCAGGGCGACAGCTGCCCGGGACACAAGTAAATAGGGAAGAGGCCAGGACAAGGCGTGCTTGTGAACAAACAGGCCCCTGTTTAACACCACACCGCTCACTACTGATGGAGAGAGACACAGAAAAAAGACAGAGAGAAAGAGAGAGAGAGAGAGAGAGGAGCAGAGAGGGTGGAGGGTAGCGGAGAGGAAAAGGAAGAGAATAGGAGTGAAAGAGAGAGAAAGGGAGAGTGAGTGGGAGGGAGGAAGGTGGTGGTTTTGTGTGTTAGTGTGTGTGTGTGTGTGTGTGGGGTGGGTGGGGGGGGAGACTGGCACAATGTGACATCCAATCCGGTGATGAATCTCAGCATAAGAAACTCAAGGCTGCAGCCGAGATCAGCCGGCTAATAAGTATTCAAATTAGGCATAAATTTTACATGCCCAATGTTTAAAATATTCAGAGAAAGACTGTCTGATTGCCTTTACTACGATTTTATGAACATTCTAATGGAGCCTGGATCTCTCCTTTTTTTTTTTTTTTTGCTTTCTTTCTTGGACCAGCGATGGATGTTCAGAAAACTTGAAGATATATGAGAAAAGGAAATAAGGGTTTTTTAATAAGATCTGAATCCAATGCAAACTACAGTGGAAGTCCAAGGAAAATTGCTACTTTGATATTAACAAACCAATGAAATTTGCTTTTAATGTGCTTATATGTGATTACTGATGTATAAAACATTAATATCATATAAAGAAAATGTAAGAAAAAAAATTAAATAAATCACACAACATAGCTTAAGTCAAGAAAAAAAAGAGAAGCATAATTAGAATTTCTTACACAAACAATAAAAGCTGAATGTCCAGTTTAGTTTGCTATAATCTTCCCTCCCTCCTCCAAAATAAAACCGGTGCAATATGTCTAACTGCAACATAATGACAATGCAGATATATGCAAAGTATATTCGCAGAGATCAGATGGTGCTTTAACCTTAATGACAGCAGTGAGATAAATTAATTAGCCATCTAAAGGCGGCATTCAAATCTGCCAATTAGAATGTCAATTAGAAACACAGCCAGGCTGCAATGATGAGCGGCGACCGAGCTGCGGCTCTGACTGTGGGGGAGATGGAACTGTCACAGATCGAGACGCGCACATATACATACACATGCACACACTCAATACTCAAGAGAGACAGACAGTGACAATATTCAGCACCTGAGGGTGTGACTGTATGCGAGTGTGTGTCTACATTTGTGTGTGTGTGTGCCTACCACAGGTTCTCCATGCCCTGTCCCCTCTCTCCCTGAGGGGTACCAGCCCTGACCCTGGCTCAGCCTGTCCTAAACCAACTGGGTCGGAAGGAGCCACGCCACCTTGAGCTACAGTATCGACTGGGGCCCTGGCTCTGATCTGCGCCGGTGCAGGCAGCTTTAATGCCGCATGAGTGAGGCTCGCCGGCTCGTCCGCACGTGTGTTTGACATCCCATAAATTGCCGGTGTCCTGCATTTCAACACACCCGCTGTTTGATGCTATTTCCTCAAGCCACAATCTTCCAATGAGGGAGAACCTAGACTACTTATTATCATGATCGGAAACAGAGAGGAGGGCTGTCATTGCCCTGGTAATACGCTGGTAATTCTCTAGATGTATAGCTTTGGGATGGAAGATGATAGTGATACTAAGTGTTTAGGTGGAACGATGGTGAGAGACGGAGATAACTCTCTCGTCAACAGTCGCTGATGGCTCCAACATTTCTCCTCAGGTGGAGGCTCAGTAAGACACAGACAGACACTTTATTTGCAAAGCTTCAGACCAACTCCAGCTTTTGTCTCATTCCTTGTGCAACCATACCCTTGCTTGCTATTCCTCTTCAGCTTGAGCAAATGTTTACACTTGAATCTCACACTACGCAAATCTGTCTCTTCCATCAGGTACGGAATCTGAGAATGGGTCCTGACGACGCATTTGGCCCAGAGATTGGGAGAATTTCTCCTCTTTCTTCCGAGAAATGACACAACAAAGGTGTAAGGAGAATTGAGCCTTTCATTGCCTCTCTCTCTCTCACACACACACACACACACACTCGCTCTCTCTTTCTCGCACACACATACACACCAAACACACACCTATCATTAAAGGGGAAAGAAGCAGCCCTCCATCTTTGTTTGCGAGCTCTAAAAGCCCTTAATGTAGCCTCATTACCTGGCCTGTCTCCCGCTCTATCATGTGCAGTAAACACACACTATGACACTGGCCATCCATCTAGTGGGAATACACAGCTGTCTGCTGTGCTCCAACACTGTCTAGGGAACACTTGGGAATTTAACACACACTCTCACACACACGCACGATACGTTGTTAACACACAACGGGCTTGACACTGGTTTCGTTCAGAGTCTCTGGGCTATCCATTTTCAGCGTGAGGATGTTCTCCGCTGTGTCTCCATCTAGAACAATGATCCATTCCCTCATCTTATATGCATGAGTTGCAAAAAATATTTTCATTAGGATGACAAAAAAGGAAACGGGGGGAAAAAAAGTGACCGGTAAATCTGTGATCCCAGACGTCCATTCATTATCAGCTCACATTTCAGGTGGCTGGCTGGAATTCTTTTGGTTTGTGAGATCAAAATAAAAAAAATAATAATAGAAATTACATTTCACAGTCTGCTGACTCCTCACAGCTCTCTGATCAAGTCGAGATATGGTTACCATTTAAAATAATCACAGATTCTGTGCTTGAGTGAAATTAATTCATCATTGCCATAAGTTGCTATGCATACAAAATAAAGAAGTAACTGGGCAAGGGCAAGGGCTCACATATTCAATACTTCAGATTGCTTAATAAATCAAAATGCCATGTATGTGCTGACTATAAAAATGGTGCTTAAAACCACCGTATTTTAAAGTGATAAATTTAATCTAAGATCAAATAATGAAGGGTAAAAAAAAAAAAGTTTAAAATAACTTCATCAGAAGCCTTGCAGACATTTATACAAGGGAGACCATAAATTTATGCCTTCAACAAATCTTTGATTATGATCATATGTTTGTTTGTACTAGGGTGTGTACTGTCATTTTTTCTGGTAGCGAGTTGTCACAGCACAGGGACACCACAAGCAGTTTATTACAGCCTTCAGCTTCAAGCAGGGAGTTTGGAGTCGGAGATGGAAAAACGACCACTTGGAAAGCTATGTTCGACAAAACCCAGTCCCCCGGATTAACTAAAGCAAGCTAGGCTGTCGTGCCTTAGAATTAAAAGCTTCCTTTTTGGCACTAAAGGGCCACCATAAAAGAGCATTAATGACTACTTCTTATAAACCTGTGTATGGTAATGGTTTCTGCTCTCAGATATAGGAATTTCAAAAGTGCTTCACCGGTGAATAAAGATTGCTTTGGAAAGAAGGGGGCTGGAGAAATCATATTTACAAAATCAGGAGTGGTGCCAAATGAAAAGAGATGAATATGAATAATGGACTTTGCATTTTTCAGGATTAACATTATTCAAAGCAACAGAATCAAATGTGGTTATCTCCTGTCCAATGAGCCCTACATTGACAAAACCTCAGTCATATTTCAATTCTTCATTTGAGCTGACAATAAATTGTAGTTCTGTGATAGGAGACATTCAGTCAAGAATGTTCAGAACTTAATTCTCTTCTATTTACAATAAGGAGATGAGACAGAATAAGATAAAAGACAGACTATTTGCCACAGTGTGTAAGTGTCCCTGAATGGAGTGTGTGTGTGCGTCAAGAGTCAGTGTTTGTGGAGAAGAGAAAGGGGAAAAAAATGACGAAAAATGAAGAAAACCAGAGGAAAGAGTGTAAAGTGCATGTTCAATTGTGCGGTCTGCACAATGTCTCCTTAGAATCAAATGCAAGAGGCACTCATGAATAGTGTGCATGATACTATGTTAATACAAATTCATTTTTTATATGAATACAACCAGCTCTGAAATATGACAATGGCAAAACAGTTATTGTACATGGACTATCCAATTACTGATAAAAAATATTTTCAAAAATGGGGTGTTGGGTCAAAACATTAAATTAAAATCAACAATGAGTCATTCAGTAAAAATGGGAGAAAATATTTAAGATGAAATGTAATATTTTAGAGTTTATCCAATTGCCTTTGCTCAACAAAAGAGTGCTGCAGCAATAAATGCACACTTCTTAAATGTATTAGTGTAGCACAGCACACCCCTCACAGACAGAGAAAGAGGAGGAGAGAAACTTCTTTTCTCCAGCATTTAGGCTCGTCCCATATCATTTACATGTTACCCATCAGGCACCTCACTCTGCTGAAGCAGGAGACAGCCCCGCCGCTGCGGGTGAGCAAGACAGTGACGAAAGCTGATCAGTCAGCTCTCATTTGCATATTTGCCAATTCCATTAATTAACTCGGCCCACCTAATCAAGGCTAATTGACCTATAAAGAGGGGAGGCCTCATTGTCTCATCCAATCATCTTTACCAAGTGTAGAGGAGGTGCGCCAGTGAATGCAGGGTACTTCCGACCTAACTGTATTTATAGACCTCATGCGTGGCCCTGTTTCACTTAGAAAAGGCGTTTATTCTGTAAGCGATCAGGACTGAGCTGCTTTGACATGGAGCGCGAGCTGTGAAACAAAAAGAAGAAAATGGACAAATTCTTTACACTGCTCTGGTGCTCTTGTCGAGGGGAGAAGAGGAAAATCAGAGGAGCTAATGACAGTTGCTGGCCTGAGTCTCCGGTGCTCTCCACAGCACGGCAGATCCAGCGGACAGGCGCAGGGAGCCAGCCGCGGCCGGCACAGCTACAGAGACATAGCTCATTGTGACGTTTCCAGTTATTTCTGGTTGATTAGGGCCATTATGTCTCCAGCTCTGATTTATGTTGTCATTCCCCCTCAGCAGTCCTGCATCGATAGATCTTAATGAATTGGTAAATAAGGGTGAAGATTGCAGTTGACAACACCGCAACATTCCTCATTCATACCAGACAAGATTTATGTAACCAATTAGGAGCATAACAGGGGGAGACTGGTCAGGAGAAAAAATAATCTTTCCACAGGAAAATTACCAAAGTCTAACCCAGGACAAAATAGATAATGGGCAGTCTTTACCACCGGCTTAGTCACACTTTCTCCATGCCCGGTTGGGGACTTTAAAACTGCTCAGAAGAAAGGATCCCTCCTGCCCCTCGTAGGATTAAGAAATTGATTTAACAAAAATATACAGAGACTGGTTGACAGTGTGTAGTGCCTGACTGCTTGACTGCACCTTTCCATTTCAAAAACACACATGACTATTCAAGCCACATCTGAATAATGTCCAAACCAAAGATGATGATGGAATCAACAGATTAAAAATTAAGCCCTCGCCAACAAAGCACCACTTTGATATGGAAATGTTAAATTCAAGAAGCCACTCTCCCCCCCCCCACAGCCATCCAAAACAGAACCAATAAAAATGAGAAGGGGCGGGCATCTGTGTGTAGGTGTGTGTGTGTCTGTGTGTGTGTGTGTGTGGTGGGGGCACGCAAATGCAGTTTTTCAAACTGTTCACTTAATGTTTGATACATCGACTAAAAAAATAATCATTTGCATTTTTTAATAGTCTCGTATTTCCATTATTTAATTTCCCTACACTGCAGTTCCAGGAATCTGTTCGCAGACAAATAAAGGCCTCTTTGTCATTAAAAAAAATCTAGATAAAAGTGCTGATCATCAATAGCCAGCGACAGGCCAGGAAGACCCATAGGGCAGGAGTGAACAGAGGTGGAAAATTAAAGCAGAGTGATACGGGAGCCGGCTCCTTTCAGCCTCTCTCCCTTCAAGCACATGCAAATGAGGCCGTGCTGCTTAACTGCATCATTTATGTGGATAATAGCGGCATCATCATTACGGGAACTCAAATTAAATTACATCACAATTAGCATAACAAAGTGATTGGTTAAACTTTCAAAACAAATAACGCGGCTCTGCTAATGAACAGTGTTAATTGGCCAGTGTGCATTCTAAATAAAACATGTAGGTAAACATGTGTTTTAGTTAAACAATTTCAAAATTCATTTTCTCCTTTTTTCCTTTCAAGCAAAACAAGGCAGATGTGGATAGAGGAAAAAAAAAGAAGAAGAAGACGACTCAAAACTGAATATTGCCAGGGGGATTTGTAAGCTGAAATATAAAATGTGTAGCATTTAATTTTATTGCGCTAAAGAACCTATTATATGCCAGACTCTGGAGAACAATGTAAATTATCTGCCTTCAAAATGGAGTTTGGCCAATTCTCCATGTGAACTAATCACATAGCTCATTATGCATTAGGGTATTAAATTATGAAGAGGAGTCCCTTTCGCATTCCTGCACAAAGCCCTATGAAATGTTAATAATATGCCCACAATAGCCCAATACCATGCCTTGCTCAACCTCATCAATATTTAAGTAAACAAATTATCCCACTCGCCTTTGATAAAGATAATTAGTGCTTCACCGATTATCAGTCTTGTGACCTCTCTCCTCTCCAAACTTAACATCTGATCCAAAGAGGTTTTTTTTCCCCCAATACCAAGAGATGGGAGAAAAACAAATAAGTCAAACTTCAAGTGAAAGCTTTGCCCTCTCGAAACACATATCTGCAGCTGATTAATGTTTGATTGTTATTATCTTATGAAAGGTTATACAGTGGCTGTGCCCTTTAATTCTGTTTAACCATAGTGGTGAATCACTGTCCTCTTGATTTTAATGATCAATGATTAGCTTAGCAAGCAAGTAGCAACATCTAAAAAACAAAACAAAACAAAAAAAATAAAACACACTCTGACCAACTACTAGAAGAGCAGAAATACCAGAGTAAGTGAGTTCAAACACACATGTACTCACTCATACAGGCACACAAACACAAAGCCACATCGGTGCACAGGCGCACACAGTCACTTGTACGCATGAACACACACTCACACACACACACACACACACACAGACACACACACACACACACACTCTAAGCCATTCAGGAGCACTAATTAAGCAGCAGATTAACAGAGCCCGCAGACCAAGGCTGCACGGTTACACAGTGGGACGACCAGCGGGGAAGGCAGGAGACACAGCCCGGCAATAAAACACAACCATTAAACACAGCCAAGAGCCTGGAGTCGACTACGGATGACAGAGGATTGATGGATGGATGGATGGATGGATGGATGGATGATGGATGGAGAGATGGATGGATGGACAGAGTCTGCCTGACTTTTTTCTTTTTTCTTTTTTTTTTTTTTACCTGAAAGTGAGGTGTGCCAGAGAGCTTGACCAGAGAACAGAGTGCTTGCCTCTGCCACTGCCGAGGGTGTCTAGCAGCAACGGCCACAAGTCGACTGGTGTCACCGCGTGGAGAGGCAACACTATCTGTGTCATCACTTCAGCCGTGTTTATGGGGGATGGCATCATAAACAAGCCAGCTCCCCCCTACCCCCCACCCTCACC
>NW_019174393.1:10985422-10985670 GCF_002260705.1 Seriola dumerili
CTCTCCTCTCCTCTCTTCTCCTCTTCTCTCCTCTCCTCTCCTCTCCCTCTCTCGCCGCCTCACCACCACCGTGCCATTCATGCATACTTAAATCACCCTCGCCCCATTAAAAAAAAAAAAAGGAAAAAAAAAAAAAAAAAAAAAAGAGGGAAAAAGAGAAGGAGGAAGGAGAGGAGAGAGGAGAGACAGAGAGAGGTAGCAGGGGGGAGCTGGGGCGGGGGCTGGGTGGTGGGTGGGGGTGGGCGGAC